>NW_006922461.1:172854-175991 GCF_000298275.1 Orycteropus afer afer
GTCACTTGATAAATAGGCTGAAGCAACACACCCAAATGAGGGATATGTTGCCTCCAAAATCCAAAGAGGCCCACCAGACATTGTGCCTCCTTTTTTGGGGGAAGCCAGATACAATAACTTATTGTTCACTTTAGTAGGAATATCTCGACATACCCCACACCACTGGACCCCTAGAAATTTCACTGAGGTGAAAGGTGTTTGAATTACTTCGTGTTAATTTCCCACCCTCTAGCATTCAGATGTCTCACCATGGGCCACAAAGTCACCATGAGGCAGCCCTAGGAAATGAAGACAGGACATCATTTCTGTTCCATCTTAGTGAGAAACACTTCTGAAAAACTTGGCAAGTGAAAACCTTATGAATAGCAGTGAAACGCTGTCTGATATATTACTGGGAAACTTTGTGAATAATCGTGGAACATTGACTGACATAGTGCTGGAAGATGAGCCGCAGTTTAGATGCCACTTAAAATGCGAATGGGGGAGAATGGGCTCCTCAAAGTAGAGTTGACCTTGACCACCTGGGTGGAGTAAAGCTTTCGGGACCTTTATTTGCTGATGGGGCACAACTCAGAATAAGAAGAAACATCTGCAGACATTCAACAATGGGCTCAACCAGAGTAAGGATTGTGAGGATGGCACAGGATAGTACAGTGTTTTGTTCTGTTGTACAAAGGGTTGCTATGAGTCAGACCTGACTTAACAGCACCTAACGATAACAACACCAATAATCATGTTTGTAATTGTTTTCTATTTGTTAAACTTCTTTGTTTCTTTAATTATTTTTTTTATCTTCCCTCTTTTTTCTCTTTTCTGGTTTTAATTGAACATTTTATATGATTCTATTTTCACTTCTCTTATCATATCAATTATACTTCTTTTTTTAAAAAATATTTTAGTGGTTGCCCTACAATTTGCAATATACATTTACCACAATCTAAGACCATTTTCAAATAACACTATACTGCTTCTCAGGTAGCCTTGGGTTGAGCACTGTTTTTTGGTTTTGTTTTTTAAATTCTGATTTAGGTGAAAGTTTACAGAACAAATCATTTTCCATACAGCATTTCATACACATTTTGTTTCATGACATTGATTGCAATCCCCATAATGTAACAGTTCTCTTCCCACTTCCCTATTCTGGTTACCCTTTCCCTGTGCCTCCTTTCCTATTCATTCTTACACTCTGAGATCTCTTCCTGGGCAAATACTACCCTTCTTATCTCCATGGTTGATGATAGATGACGTATTGCACTGGGAAAATCTGCTGCAAAAGACCTTTTTAAAGTGCTGAAGACCAAAGATGTCTCCTTGAAGACTAAGGTGAGCCTAACCCAAGACATGGTATTTTCAATCACCTCATATGCATGTGAGAGCTGGACAACGAATAAGGAAGACTGGAGAAGAGTTGATGCTTTTGAGCTGTGGTGTTGACAAAGAATACTCAAAGTGCCATGGACTGCTAAAAGAACTAACATATCTGTCCTGGAAGAAGTGCAGCCAGAATGCTCCTTGGAAGCAAGAATGGCCAGACTTCATTTGACCTACTTTGGTCATATTGTCATAAAGGACCATTCCCTGGAGAAGGATATCATGCTCGGTAAAGTGTAGGGTTGATGAAAAAGGGGAAAGCCCTCAATGAGATGGATTGACACAATGGCTGTATTGATGGGCTCAGGTATAGCACGTATTGTGAGTCTGGGACAGGACTGGGCAGTGTTTCATTCTATTGTACATAGGGTCACTATGTGTTGGAGCTGACTCAATGGCAACTAACAACAACCACAACCACAACATGGTTGATTGTTCTAAGGAGTACACCTAGCTGGTGTAAATGATCACCTTATATGCCTGTCTATTGTTCAGCTGGAAGTCGAATCCAAGACTGAAGGGTTACTAGGATCCATAGTCTCAGGGGATTCATCAGTCTCTATCAGAGCAGTAAGCTGGTCTTTTTTATGATTTTGAGTTTTATTCCACATTTTGATCCCTTTCTGAGTGGTTTACAGTGGTAGCTGGGCACCATCTAGTTCTTCTGGTGTTAGGGTCATGTAGGCTGTTTCACATGGTGCAGTAGTCCCATGTGTCTTTGGTTTTCTTTATTCTTCTTTGCTCTGGACGAGGACAGACTAATTGTTGCATCTTAGATGGCTAATTGAAAGCTTTTAAGACCTCAGCTGCTACTCACCAAAGTAGGATGTAAAACAGTGTTTTTGTCTACTATGTTAAGCCAGTTGAGCTTGGTGTCCCCAATGAGCATGGTCCCGAGCCTGTGGGCCCAGTGACTCACTCCCTCAGGGTGTTTGGCTGTGATTAAGAAGTTATCGTAACTTTGCCCCCTTAGCTCTGTTATATATATGGACATTCTTAGAGCACATACAAATTATGTATGTAGAAATATCTTCTGTCAAACTTATATATGGTCATGACTATATTCCCTTTAGCCTAGACATACCTGATCATTTAGCCTGTCTACCTATATATCCACCCATAGATTGTTATTACTGATGATGCAGTATTGTGTATGTAAAAGTGTTTGTCTTTGTTGTCTATACCTCTTATGCACCTCTCTGTGTCTTCCTTTTCCTTAGTATTATTGTGCTGGTCACTAGCTTTTGGTATATTGCCTTTCCCATCTCTCAAATCAGTACTTGTCTCTTACATATCTAGCAAGTTTCCCTCTTCTCCCTTCCCATCCCTGGTATCCAACAAAGAAAGTTTCTTCCATATATAAACCTTTGCTTGACTTTTTACAACAGTGGACTAATACAATATTTGTCATCCTGTGATTGATGTATTTTACTGAACATAATGTCTTCCAAGTTCATCCACTTTATGAGGTTTTTTGCGGATTCTACATTATTCTTTAGTGTCATGTAGTTTTATTCCATTGTCTACATTATTCTTTAGTGTTGCATAGTATTCCATTGTTTGTATGTACCATTATTTTTGTTATGGATTACTCCACTGATGGACACTTAGTTTGTTTCCATCTCTTTGCTATTATGAATCGTGCTGCAATGAACATGAATGTGCATATATCTATTCGTGTCCTGGCTCTCATTTCTTTAGGATACATACCTAGTAATGGAATTGCTAGATCAAATGATATTTCTATTTCCATGTTTTTAAGGAAT
>NW_006922461.1:176091-176910 GCF_000298275.1 Orycteropus afer afer
ATTGCTAGATCAAATGATATTTCTATTTCCATGTTTTTAAGGAATCATCAGACTGTTTTCCACAGTGGTTATATCATTTTATAGTCCTACTGGGTTGAGCACTTTTAATCCCTTTTACCTCACAGGAAATTCTGTTTGTTAACTCCCTGGACTAGAAGCCAAAACAGCTTTTGGATTCAGCTTTGCTTAGCACTTTCCTTTTCTGTTCTCTTTCTCCTGTATGGAGATATATATCTTGTTTTTTATTCTGGACATTTTGGGGAGTTTCTAATTTTGAATTTTATGTATTACAGCTTTGTGTTTAAAGTGTAAATGATCTGGGAATTATTATATCATGTAAGTCAAACGTTCTTAAAACAGAATGTGATCATTGGGATCTGGAAACTCTAATAAAATAAGGCAAAGGTACCAGTACTCTTGTCAACAGCACTCATTTGACAAATATCAGTTTAATATCTGCTATGTGCCAGACACTGTTCCAAGTACTGAAGATACTGTGTGAGAAATACAGACAAGGTCCCTGCCCTTGTGATGCTTAAATTCTTTTGGAGGTTGTTGTGTTGTTGTTGTTGTTAAGTGCCGTCGAGTCGTTTCCAACTCATAGCGACCCCATGCACAGCAAAATGAAACACTGCCCTATCCCGCACCAGCCCTACAATCCCTGCTATACTTGAGCTCATCATTGCAGCCACGGTATCAATCCATCTCGTTGAAGGCCTCCCCCCTTTCGTCGACCCTCCACCCTACCAAGCATGACATCCTTCTCCAGGGAATGGTCCCTCCTTACAACATGACCAAAATAGGTGAGACGAAGTCTGG
>NW_006922461.1:178595-193092 GCF_000298275.1 Orycteropus afer afer
AGGCTTTTATCCCCTTCCCTGCTCTTCCGGCCTGCTACTCTGGCGTCCCTGTGTTGTCTCTCCTCACCTGGAAGCCTGGGGCTCAAGGCCTTTTGGAGTTAATCAGAAACTTGTATTCAACAACAACAAAAAAAACAATGGAGGGAAGTATCTCCTATGCAAACCAAAGAGATAATAGGTTGACTTGGGAAATAAGCAGTCCAGAGGTAAATTAACTTACTCCAAATATACTTATCCAGTGCTCTAACTCTCAATATCCATTGCTGTCCTTTTGGAGGTTATCAGACAATAAATAAACAAGATAGTTTTACATTGTGAGAATAGTGAAATAAGCAAGGTGATGTGACAGAGAGCACTTTACATCGGGTGAGCAAGCAAAGCTCTCTCTGAGGAGATGCCATTTGAGCTGAGACCTGAAGAATTAGACTGAGCCAGCCATCTGAAGTACCAGTGAGAGAATATTCAAGGCAGAGGGAATAGCACATTGAGAATTCTTGATGTGAGAATGAGCTTGGTATATTTGATGAGCAATGAAGAAACCAGCTGTATACTGAGCAAGGGAGAGTAGAGAATGTAATCCTTCTGTATTTGATCCCAGTGATATTCCCTCTGCCTTATATTACACACTCTGATTTATATATGTATTAAGTGCCTACATATCCATGACAGAATCAATCCCAGCTATATTGTTAGAATCAACTCGACCGCAATGGATATTGAGAGTTAGAGCACTGGATAAGTATATTTGGAGTAAGTTAATTTACCTCTGGACTGCTTATTTCTCAAGTCAACCTATTATCTCTTTGGTTTGCATAGGAGATACTTCCCTCCATTTTTTTTTTTTGTTGTTGTTGAATACAAGTTTCTGATTAACTTATATTAAACTTAATGTGTTATATATATTTTTTACATCCTTACTAATTATTTGTGACATCTTGATCTATTAGTTTCAGGTACAGTAAGTTAGAATTTCTCACTATAATACTGGTATTGTCAATTTCTCTCTCTCTCTCTCTCTCTCTCTCTCTCTCTCTCTCTCGGGCAGAATAACTAATTTCTTTTTATTGCTCAATAATGTTCCATTGTATGGACATACCACAGTTTGTTTATCCATTCACCTACAGAGGAACACCTTGGCTATTATGAATAAAGCTGCTAAAAACATTCATATGTAGGTTTTTGAGTAGACATTACTTTTCAAATAAATTGGATAAATATCTAGGAGCACAGTTACTGGATCATATAATGAGACTGTGTTTGCTATGTAAGCTCTGTAAGCTTATGTTAACTTTGTATGAAACTGCCAAACTGTATTCTCAAGTGGCTGTATCATTTTGGATTCCCACCAGAAAAGAATGAGCATTCATTTGCTCCACATATTGCTCCATAATCCAGTCAGCATTTGGTATTGCCTATTTTTTGTGTTGTAGCCATTCTATTAAGTGTGTTAGTAGTATCTCATTGTTGTTTTAATTTGCAATTCCTTGATAACAAATGATGTTGAACAACTTTTCAGAGTTTTATTTGCCATCTATGTATCTTCTTTGGTGAAGTGTCTGTTCAGATTTTTGGCCTATTTATATACTGTGTTTTTTGGGTGTTTTTTTTTTAAATAATATTTTATTGTGTTTTGTTGAAAGTTCACATAGCAGTTTAGATTTCCATTAAACAATTTCTACAAATTGTTTAGTGACATTGGTTATATTCATCACAATGCACAAACATTCTCATTTTCCATCCTGGTTGTTCCATTTCCATGAATCAAATTTCCCTGCCCCCTTATAGTCTCATCTTTGTTTTAAAGAAGTTGTTGACTGTTTGGTCACATATACATGATTTTTTAAAAGAACACAGTACTCACAGGAGATATTCTTTATTTTCTAAGCCCATCTGTTATTTAACTAAAAGGTGACCTCAGGGTCTAGTTTTGGTTCAAAGTTTAATGATTATCTCAGGGAAATAGTATTAGGGAGTCCTCCAGTCTCAACCAGTCCAGCAAGTGTGGATGTTTGAAAGAATTTGAGGTTCTGTTCCACATTTTTCTCCCACTCTATCTATCAGGATGCATCTATTGTGGCCCTGATCACAGTAGTGGTCAGTAGCAATAGCCAGACACCATCTAGTTCTTCTGGTCTCAGGGTAGACGAGGTCATGATTCATGTATTCCTATAGACTAATTTATTCTTTGAGTCTTTGGTGTCCTTCATTCTCTTGTTCCAGATAAGTACAGACCAATAATTGTTGCACATTAAGTGGCCACTCACAAACTTCTATGACCCAAACTAAAGTGTGCAACATAAACTTTATCAACTATGTTATGCCAGTTGACCAAGTTGTCCCATGAGAATATGGTCCTAAGCCTTCAAACCTAGAAAACTAATTCCATGAGGTATTTGGTTATGTATAAGAAATATCCATAACTGTGCTTTATTATATATATGAATATATATGCATGCACACACATATATACATATGCATAGACCTATATACATACACACATATACTCATACCCATATCTAAACACAAATATGCCTACACACACACACACACACACACACACACACACATATATATATATATATGCTCTGGTAGTGTAGTGCCTAAGGCACTTGACTGCTAATCAGAAGGTTGGTGGTTCAAACCCACCAGCCCACCAGCTACTCCTTGGAAGGAAGGTTGGGCAATCTACTTCCGTAGTGATACTGCCTTGGAAACCCAAGGAGGGGTCACTATGAGTCAAGTTCCTCGACAGCACATTACAACAACAACAAATATACATACATATATATATGTGTGTGTGTGTGTGTGTGTGTATTGTTATGTGCTGTCGAGTTGGACCCGACTCACAGTGACCCCTCTTTGGGTTTCTGAAGCAGTATCACTATGGAAGTAGATTGCCCCATCTTCCCTCTGAGGAGTGGCTGGTGGGTTTGAATCGCCAGCCTTCTGGTTAGCAGTCAAATGCCTTAGGCACTATGCTACCAGATATATATATAGTTGTTGCAAAATTACATATGCCATAGCAATTACCAAAATTTCCTTTTTCCTTGTGTACATCTTCATGACATCATTTACCATCATCAAGCTGTGCATGTGAAAGCTGGACAATGAATAAGGAGGACCAAAGAAGAGTTGATGCCTTTGAATCATGGTGTCGGTGCAGAATAGTGAAAATATTATGGAGAGTCAGAAGAACAAACAAATCTTTCCTAGAAGAAGGACTGCCAGAATACTCATTGGAAGTAAGAATGGCCAGACTTCATCTCACCTTCTTTGCTCATGTTGTCAGAAGGGACCAGTCCCTGGAGAAGGATACCATGCTTGGTAAGGTAGAGGGTCAGCAAAATAGGGAAAGACCATCAACAAGGTGGATTGACACAGTGGCTGCAGTGATGGGCTCAAGCATAGCAGGGATTGTGCGGATGGTGCAGGACTAGTCAATATTTTGTTCTGTTGTACATAGGGTGGCTATGAATCAGAGTCAACTTGATGGCACCTAACAACAACAACACTGATAAGGAACACCACCCAGAATATAATCAGGTGGAGAAAACAAGAGGGTTGCAGAAGTATGATGACATATGTGTAAAAACACACAAAACAATACCTATGCAAATGGTTTTAGTTTATTAAATTGACATGAATGGATCTACACCATTCTATATAAAACTGTTAACAGTAAGCATCTTGGAAGAAGAACGTGGGACTGGGGGGGTGGTGGAATTGGGATAGTTCTGGCTAACATTTTGTATCCATAGTAATACATTAAACATGAATTTTCTTTTCTTATTTTAAACATAACTAAAAATAACAAATTGAACCTGAAGTAAAGACAATATATGGTGTAATTCCCAGAAGAAGAAGTACATGAGAATGCTTTCTTTCTTTTCATTTTTCTTCCTTTCCCTTCCTTCTTTCCTCCCCTTCCCTTCTTTCTTTTTTGTGGTGATTGCAGAAACATGAGGATTGGAGAAACATGAGGTGAATTACAAGTTGAATAGAAAATAGCCAGAACAGAGGAAATCAAGACATTCCTGTCAAGTTTATGAGCTAGATTCTAAAAGCTGCATCAAGTTAATTGGAAAACAAAGGAGTGGGCAAAATCAGAACTCAAGTTAATTGGAAAACAAAGGAGTGGGCAAAATCAGAACTCACCTAGGACATGGTAATTCTGGGGAAAGGGTGGAGATCTATGAAGGCAGAATCAGGAGGGTCAAGATCAGATGCTGTCATGATAGCTGTGGTGCAGTGAATTACTTGGTATGGCTTTTCTAGCTGTAGTCTCTGTAACTCCCATCAGGTTACTAGATGGGACCATGCAAATAAGGTGTGTAGAACTCTGATGTTGGGATTGATTACTTTTGTCACTCTGTCAGGCTTAAAATGAGCCTTCCTAGAGGCAGAGGGGAGATCTCATTGCCATCAAGAGAGAAGAGCTGGAGGTGAAGTAGAGTGCATCCTTGGACCCAAGTTCCCTGATGTTGACCTCCTTGGCAGAGACACTCAGCAGAGAAAGATGCCCAGCAGAAAGAAACCCCATCAGAGAGTGATGCCCCAGCAGAGAGAGACTCCACAGCAGAGAGAGGCTCCCTGGCAGAGAAACAGTGGCAGTGTAACCAAGAGGCATGAGACAGAGCAGCAACCTTGCTGGCTCATGGAGTGAGAAAGTTGAGTGCCTTTGGGCAGGAGGCCTGCTGGCAGAGTGGGGTGCACATAAGTGTACCTATTGGCAGAGCTAAAAGAGCTTTGTAACACACTTGCCCAAGTGTGTGGCAGAAACCAGGCCTAGAGGCCAAGGGCTAGAGAGGTGTGTGTGAGGGCACAGCAGAGAGGACACTGTCTTGATTGAAGAATTGTATCCTAAGTGCATTCCTGAACCTGAATTGTAGCTTCCCTAATTGCTACTTCCCTAATAAACTCCATAATCTTGAGTATGGTCTGTGAGTTCTGTGTGACCATTTCAAGGAATTGTCAAACCCAGCAGATAAGTAGTGGGTGCCATGGGAGGGATAGTTGGTGTCAGAATTGGTAAAAGGCTGGAGGGGGGCAGTATGTGTAGCCTCAGAGGAATAAGCATTGAACTGCTGATGGTGATTCTGTCTTCCTCTTGTGAAGTTAGAGGAAGTCAGAAGATGCCGCCTCCATGCCCTTTTGGTAATAGCACAAGTAGCAGCCTAGGAAACCCCTTGAACACTTGGGAGAATAATCTGGAAACATAGCCTGGATACTTCCCCCTGTTCTCTTAAGCCTCTACTAGATATTGCACTTTTTTTTGCTTGACCCATGTATGACTTGTGTTAAAAGAAATCTACTTCATACACCATTAACAACTTGAGACCTTCCTTATCTCAAGAATTCTATTCCTAGAAATTTATGATAATTAAGCAATCATAAATGTGCACAAAGCTGCAAAGATGGCAACTACTCTACATTTCCAACACTCAAAAATTTGCAAACAAATTAAATGTCTAGAAAAAGGAACTTAGTTTTAAAATGTGACATATAAATAGGAATACTGCATGGGATTTTAAAATGCTCTGGAATTTCCTTTTCGTTAAGAACAGGTTTAAAAGCAGGCTACAAAATAAAAAGTGCAGTGTTACCTCATTTTTGTGAGGCAGTATGTAGGAATATGAAGTCTAGGAGAAAAGTCATTACAATGCTGATGTTGGTTACCCTTCAGTGGTGATTTCAATTTTCTTTAGTTTACTTTTTTTTTCTTTCAGTTTTAACAATGGACATGGATGACTAGTAAAATAAAAATTATTACAAATCATCTATTATTGCACTGAACCCTGCAGGTGAAAAGACCCTCAGCAAAGTCTGGAGGACAGAGAGCTCTTAATATGATTTGGTAGAAGGAAAACAAACCAGGGCTCAAAAAGGTGGGGAGAAGGGAAGGAGTGTGGTGGTTAATGGCCCAGCATTAACCACTTATATTTGGAGCTGAAAACCACTGCATGTGTCCACCCACAATCCACTGGCCCCATCACCACCCTGTTCCTCCCCATCATTTCCTTTTTTCCCATGGTTTTCATTCAGACTGCCATGCCCTTCCTTGTTTGGCAGTTTTTCAAAAGAAAGTTTGAGCAGAGAGCTTTTGTGCAGATGAACTATCACACACTGCAGCCACCACTGCAGCAGGATGGGAACAAAAGCGTCCAGCCCTGGGAAGACTGACAAGTCTTGTTCTTGGGCCCAGTTTCATTGGTCACCAAACGGAGGCAGCAGAACTAGATGGCAGCACACCCAGAAACCACTCTGAAATTCTATAACCTGAAAATAAAAATACATTTTTCTACACTTTGGTCAGGATGGAGGAAGAGTCAGCATTTCTGCTGGAGGCAGGTGGGATGTTGCTAAGGAATGAACTTAAATGCAGCAAGATCCAATGAGACTATAATTGTCAGAACTTAGTAATGAATTTGTATTAAGACATTCTGATCAAAATTAATAAAGAAAGAAGATTCAGGGACATGAGTAATTGAAAAATAGTAGGCAAGTCTTATATGAATGCACATGTATATGGTCGCACTTTTTTCCCCTGAGGTTTTATGGATTCAGGGTTACTTTTTATTTGTCAATACCTAATTTTAATTTAAGAGATCTGGTAGTGTTTTGACTGCTAACCAGAAGGCTGGTGGTTCAATCCCACCAGCCACTCCTTGGAAGGAAGATTGGGCAATCTACTTCCATAGAGATACCACGTTGGAAACCCAAGGAGGGGTCGTTATGAGTTGGATCTGACTTGATGGCAAGGAGTTTGGTTTGGTTTGGTATTATTATTATTATTATTACAGCACTTACTGATGAAGATTAAAGACTACAGTCTGAAGTATGGATTACACCTCAATATAAAGAAAATGAAAATCCTCACAACTGGACCAATCGCAATAAATGGAGAAAAGATTGAAGTTGTCAAATATTTCCTATTACTTGGATCCACAATCAACAACAATGGAAGCAGCAGTCAAGAAATCAGATGACATATTACACTGGGCAAATCTGCTGCAAAAGACTTCTTTAAAGTGCTGAAGAGCAAAGATGTTTCTTTGAAGACCAAGGTGTGCCTAACCCAAAACCAAACAAACCAAACACACTGCCGTAGAGTTAGCAGTCAAATGCCTTAGGCACCACACCACCAGAGCTCCTGGGCCTAACCCAAGCCATGGTACTTTCAGTAGCCTCATATACGTGTGAAAGTTGCATAATGAATAAGTAAGACCAAAGAGTTGTTGCTTTTGAGTTGTGGTGCTCGTGAAGAATACTGAAAGTACCATGGACTGCCAGAAGAACTAACAAATCTGTCTTTGAAGAAGTGCAGCCACAATGCTCTTGAAAGTGAGAATGGCCAGACTTCGTCTCAGTGACTTTGGTCATGGGAACACTGGTTGTGTAGTGCCTAAGGCATTTGACTGCTAACCAGAAGGTTGTTGGTTCAAACCCACCAGCCACTCCTCAGAAGAAAGACTGGGCAATCTACTTCTGTAGTGATACCACCTTGGAAACCCAAGGAGGGGTCGCTATGAGTCGAATTGACTCGACAGCAGTGAGTGGTGGTGGACTTTGGTCATATTGTCAAAAGCGACCATTTCCTGGAGAAGGATATCATCCTTGGTAAAGTGGAGGGTCAATGAGATGGATTGACACAGTGGCTGCAACAATGGGCTCAAGTATAGCAAGTATTGTGAGGCTGGTGCCTCACTCAATGTTCATATAGACTTATCCACATATTTATTCTTTCTAATGCACTTCATCCCTTTCTGCCCTTTTATTTTTGAGGGTATCATTATTTCCTAACTTGAAGAAATCTGTTTAGTGTTTATTTCTGTGTAGTTCTGCTGGCAATGAATTCTATCAGATTTCATATTTCTGAAACCAGTTTTATTTCATCTTCCTTTTAAGGGATATTTTTCTTGGGAATAGAATTCTACACTTAATTTCTTTGAGCATTTTAAATATACCAAGGAATCATTTAATTGTCTTCTGGCTTTTTTTTTTTTTTTTCTGTGTTGGAAGATGTTAATCTTTTATGCGCACTTATGATTATTATTGTGACTTTGCTTGTGCTAGATTTTCTATTATTGTTTTTATGTTGTAGAGTCTTCATTGTCACCTTTTTTTTATGGTCATGGGGTTTCTGGGTTTTAGGAAACCATACACCATTTTCATCATAACAATAAAAAATATAATTCTCCAATGATTTTTTTCTGGGATTCACATGATTTCATTCTTTATGTGTAAATATTTAATTCAACCAAACATCATTTTGTACACCTTCAATTTAGTGACTAAATTCTATTATAGTGTAGCTAGATACATACATACTTACGTACTTCACTTCAGAAGTCCTCACTCTTGAAATGAGCAGCAATAGAGTAATCTCAGGAGAAGTGGGAATGTTACTAGATAGATAGATTGGGGCAGAGCTGTGATGCCAGAGAGCTATAGGGATATAATCTTTCTGGGTAAGAATATGAAGTCTCAAAAATTCAAAATCTGACCTAGGGATGTAATTCTTCCCTCTACTGGGTTTTTATGTAGTTAGATATTCAAATCTTCATATTGTTATACTTGAAAGTCCATTTTCTCCATTATTCTGACAAACTCAGTAACATTCCTTTATATCAAAAGTTGTCGTATTTTCAAAATTAGTAAAATATCATATGCAAATAAATGACCAGAAGAAGTAGTTAACTATGCAGATATGCAGAGTTTCCGATTTCCTTAATCTTGCTTTGGACCCAGGAATTTGTTTTCTATTTGTTGTGGGGTTAGTTCAGATTGAGCAATTGCCCAATGAATTTGCCAGACAGTTACAGAAACTTGCAAAAAATAACATTGATTTCCCTTTGTGTCAGTGTGATTGGCCATAACTGAGTAATACCTGCCACTGTCCTTTCAGTAAATGCTGAATTTTCTGGATTTTGGAGGTCCCTCAAAACACACACCATTTTCCTGAATCCAGAAAATATGAGCCTCATCTGTCTCTCTCTTTCTCACCCTTTACTCTAACCTTGATCTTTTCTGATTGATAATCAAGCAGTTACCTGGTAAATATCCATTGCCAAATAAATCATGAGAGAAGTAAGGAAATGTAGAAAGAAGTCAAACGCTAAATTAGTTAATAATTTCTTTGAGATATATTCAAGTCAGAACATTTTACTTAGCTCCAAGTCATATAGGAGAGGAAAAACGGCAGGAAATCTTAAGCCTCAATCTGTAAACACAGAAACATATATTCCTTGTAGAATGAGGTCAAGAAAACCCCCCCCCAAAAAAAAGCTCTTCTGACTGTAGATACATATTTTCTGTGAGGGTGGTGTGAAGATGCTTACATTGGAAAATCTCCTGTCACAAAAAAAGAGACACAAATGTTATATTTTTATCTTTAATAACTGTTTTTTCAGATACAGAAGAACATTATTTAGGAGATTTTTTTTTTCATTATCTCAATATTTTTACAAAAATTGTCACAGCCAATGGACACCACCAGTTCTTTCTTCTTTATTTTTTATAACTGAAATTTTTATTTTGGAATGATTTCAGATTTTTGAAAACAGTATTATAATATTCACTTCTTAACTACCCAGAAATTATCTATGATGAATTTCCTGTTGGTTAGTAATGTGCGAACCACAGAAAAAAATTTTTAATGTTTGCCTCCAGTGTGAATTATCACACACTAAGCTAAACAGAAGGGGCTCTGCTGGCATAGTGCCAAAGGCATTTGACTGCTAACCAGAAGGTTGGCAGTTCAAACCCACCAGCCACTCTGCAGAAGGAAGACTGAGCAATCTACTTCCATAAAGATTTACCACCTCAGAAATCCAGAGGGGGACGCTGTGAGTCAGAATCAACTTGCTGGCAGTGAGTTTGTTTGTTTGTTTTTAGCTAAAGGTGATGGATGAATTACTGTTACTTAAATTATATTTGTTTTCCAGTATTAATTATCTGATCTTATATGAAATATGATCTGTGATTAAAAATACATGTATTAGCTTCATATTATTTTTATTGTGTATGAATTATCTGATGTTTAATTAGGGATGAATACACACCACCCTTTCATATTCATTGTATGCATAGTATTTTTCTCCAGTATTAGTTCTCTTACATTTGGCAAGAGTGCAGCCATGTTTCAAGGATTTTCCAAATTTAATACTTTTATAGGATACTCTCCCACATGAATTATCTCATATTGGCAAGGGTGGAGTCATGTCTAAAAGCATTTCCTCATTCATTTCATTTCTTTGGTTTCACTTCAGTATGAATACCGTGATTTTGAATAAGATATGAATAGTGACTAATTCAGCATATTTTTTTTTTTATTAGGATTTGGGTGAAGATTTACAGAGTAAATTCACTTTTCATACAGCAGTTCACATATACTTTGTCTCATGTCATTGACCAAAATTTACAATGCAGCAGCTCCCCTCCCACTTCCTCCCCATAGTTACCTCCTCCCAGTGTCCATCCCTTCATACTCTTCGACACCCTGAGAGGCCCATTGTCTGCCAACCCTGTATATGATCTTGGATACACTCTCCATTTAGACATACATAATTGTTTAGCTTGTTCACCCATCTATCCGTCCCTATACCCATGTTTAATTCAGCATATTTTTAAGATTTCTCTACAGTGTGAATTCTCTAATGTTGAATAAGGTGTGGGTATTGGCTAAGGCTTTTCATGATCCTTACTTTAATAAGATTTCTATCCAATATGAACTTTCTCATGTTGATTAAGATGTGATCCAGAACTAAATGTGTTCACAATTTGGTTTAAATAGTATGTTTTATTTGCATTGTGTGTTGCTTTGACTAAAACTCTTTGCTCTTATATTTATGGGATTATCTTCAAAGTTAAATCTCTGCCCTTGAACAAAATAGGTAACATTAATATCACATTCATCATATTTCGATGGTTTTTCTTCTGCATACATTCTTTTATTGTGATCAAACTTATTTGGGGATTCTTATCATGTATATAATACTGAGATGCTTTAGTTTCCTTTGTGAAAAGGCTCTTGTTTAAAAACCAGTGACTTCAAATGGAAATCTTCACCAGGTTTGTTACACTTTCCTCCTCTTTTTCAGTATTTGTCTTTTTATTATGGATTAATTTTACCTGAAATGTCTCTTTTATTCCTTTTTGCATCTCAACATAGCCTTTGCATTTTCACTTTTTTTTTTTTTCTGAAGTGAGAAAGCTATCATAGTTAATACCCATGAATATCCTAGCTAGATACCAACTAGGGAGTTTGTAGAATCTGGACTAGTTATTGTGCATATGTCAACGATAACTAGTAAGATAAATATGTAGGAAAATAAAGGACATCAAAAAATAAGAATATAACTATGAATAAATCTTAGAAAATTCATGTTGCTTTGGATGTGGCTCAGTTGATTCTGACTCAGAAACCCCAAGTGACAGTAGAACTGCTCCCATAGAGTTTTCTTGGGTGTAATCTTTATGGAAATAGATCACTGGGTCCTTCTTCCACAAAGCAACTGGGTGGGTTCAAATCACCAACCTTTTAGTTAGCAGCTGAGCGCTTAACTCTTGCACCACCAGGGCAATATATTGGTCCATTTCTCTCTTTGTATGTTCTTTTTTACATAATGCGTTATGGAGACATTGTTTATTAGGAATATTAACTCTTTGTCTCTCATATGCAGAAGAAAACCCTTGAAATATGATGTATGTGAAAAAAAGTTACCTATTTTGTTCTTAATTTAGAAGAAAAACTCATAAATGTAAGAAAAAGCCAAGAGTTTTACTCAAAGCCAACACACAGTGCAGAGAAAACGTCCAATTAAAGACTCGAGTTACAGAATAAGAAATAAACTTATAATTCTTTTAAAATTAGATTTATTTTACTTGAAATGGTACATCTTGGGGATATAGTTTCTATTTTTTTTAAGTCTATGTTTATTAGAGGATAAATGTGGTGAATCTCATTTCACATTTTCAGCCCTGAAATTTTTTTTTTTAAGCTGTAATCCTACATTTCCCACTGCTTATTTTACTTTAATGCTTGGAAATATAAGTCACATCTCAAGCCTATTAAGACTTAAACAAACTCATCATGTTTTTCTCTGTAAATCAAACCCTACTGCTGACATCTGACTCTGTTAAAGGCAATATCACCTTCCCACTCACTTGGGTTTTAAATTTGAATTATGAAAAATATCTCTTAACAATCACAACAATAATAACAATAATACTGATATAGCATTCATTAAGTTCCAGGCATCATACCATACTCAAATTATTTAATCTTTACAAATGATATATCAAGTCATTTAATCTTCACAAAAAGGCTAAGGTAGATACTATTATTATCTTCATGTTACAGAGATGAAACTGAGACATAAAAGTGGGAAAAGAATATTGTGCAGGGTAAGAAAGTGAAAATGGCCTCTGAAAATTCTCTTCATCATGAAAGCAAAATGTCTTAAAACAACATCTCAGAAGTCTAAAATAACCAAAGTCTTGCAGCAATGTAGGGGGAATTTATAAACAAAAACTGAATGTAAGTAAAAACAGTGAACTTTGCAGCATTTTAACTTGACGTATTGCTATTGCCTCCTCCCCAATTCTGCAAAAGCCTGGAAAATAAACAGCCTGCAATCTTCGTGAAAGCCAGCTGCCTGGCAGCCACTGGAGGAAACAGAATGAATTTGGAGCTCCTTCAAAGCTCATTTCAAGAGTACTATTATTGATTGAGGAGCTCTGGTAGCATAGTGGCTAAAGCACTTGACTGCTAACCAGAAGGCTGGCAGTTCAAACCCACCAGCCACTCCTTGGAAGGAAGGTTGGGCATCCTACTTCCATAGTGATACTGCCTCGGAAACCCAAGGAGGGGTCGCTATGAGTCGGGGGCTGACTCGACGGCACATAACAACAACAACAACATTATTGATTGAACTTTCTGGTTGTTGCCTGGAAGACCTCACTAACAAGGCTGCCTTTACTTGACCAACAAGACTGCTTTCCTTTTGGAAGCAACATTTTATCCCAGAGCATTTGTCAACAACAATTAGAAGCAATTGTTGAATATCACAGCTGCTTGATATGGTGGAAGACAGTTGGGGGTAAAAATAAGGCTCACCAAAAAGCTTAATAGGAAAAGCTGGGGGCTGAGATGCCCATAGGAGACTTTTTGTAAATGTGCTATGGTATTTATATATTTTTTAAAAAAACAACAAGTTTAAAAAAAAAAAAAAATTATTATGCACTTACAAAAATACCTCAGAGAGATAGGGAGTAACGGTTAGCAAACAAACTTAGAAGGCATGTATTATTTCATTAAAATCCAGTAATTCCCTTCTTGTCAGCAATTGTATTAAATATAATGGATTAAACTCTACATTTAAAAAGCAAAGATTGATAGATTGGATAAAAATACACATGTATACAAGACACTCCACGACACATAACAACAACAACAATACAAGACACTTGCTTTAACTTAATGATAGTTATAAAACATTGCTGGAAGAGATTAAATAAGAATTAAATAAATGGAAAGACATTCCATGTTCATGAAATGGAAGACAATATTGTTAAGATGTCCCTGCTACCTAATATGATCTTTAGATTCAACACAATCCAGATGAAAATTCTAGCATCCTTCTTTGCAGAAATTGAAAAAGCTGTCTTCAAATTTATATGGAATAGCAGTGGCAATAGACAAAGCTATTTTGAAAAAGAATAAATTAGGAGCACTCACACTTTCTGATTTCAAAACATATTATACAGCTACAGTAAACAAAACTTTCTGGTTTTGGTATAATAAAGACCAATGGACTAGAATTGAGAGTCTAGAAATAAACTCACAAATCTATAGTCAGTTGATTTTTGACAAAGATGACAAGTCCATGCAATGGGGAAAGAATAATCTCTTTAATAAATGGTGTAGAACAACAAGGTATGCACACACAAGAGAATAAATCTGGAATCATATGTCACACCATATAGAAAAAATAACTAAAAATAAATCAAGGATCTAAATGTAAGAATTAAACCATAAAACTCCTGGAAGAAAATAGGGACATGGCTTTGGGAACCAGTTGTTCAAAATGGACTATTAGATTTGGCAATGAAAACACTAGCAACAGAAGACAAAATAGATATATTGGACTGCATCAAAATTAAAATATTTTGATCAGCAAAAGCCTGTGCCAACAAAATGAGGGACAATCTATATATTGGGAAAGAATTGTGGGGCCATGTAGCTGATCAGGGATTAATATCTAGGATGCATAAAGAACTCCCACATTACAACAAAAAGACAAACAACCCAATTTTAAATGGGCAAAGGTCTTGAATGGACATTTCACCAAAGAAGATACACCAATGGACAGCAAGCATATGCAGATACTCAACATCCCAAGCCATTGTTGTTGTTATTTGCCGTTGAGTTGGATCCGACTCATAGTGACCCCTCCTTGGGTTTCTGAGGCAGTATCACTACAGAAGTAGATTGCCC
>NW_006922461.1:193571-196057 GCF_000298275.1 Orycteropus afer afer
ACCTTCCTTCTGAGGAATGGCTGGCAGGTTTGAATCACCAGCCTTCTGGTTACCAGCACTACACCACCAGAGCTCCTAGGTACGTACCCAAGAGATGTGAAAGTCATGACAGAAGAGGGCATATGTACACCAATATCCATTGCAGCACTATCCACATAGCCAAAAGGTGAAAACAACCAAAATGTGTATCCACAGATCAATGGATAAGCATAATGTGATACATACATATGAAGAAATATTACTCAGAAATAAAGATAAATGAAGTCCTGATATATGCTACAACATGGATGAAAGTTGAACATATTATGCTGAATGAAATAAGTCAATCACAAATAACAAATAACAAATATTGTATGATCTCACTTATATAAAATATCTACAATAGATAAAGGAATAGAGACCAAAGTTTATTAGTGGTTATAAGGGGTGAGAGGGAGGGGAAAAGAAGAAGTCATTGTTTAGGAAGCAGTAAATTTCTGTTCATGGTGATGGATAATTTGGCAACAACTTTTGATGATGGCTATATAACATGGTTAATGCAATTGATATCACTATATTGTATACATGAAAAATGGCGACTTGTCAAATGTGTTTAATATATTATATATATATATATATATATATATATGCTTACAGAAACAACAAAAGACATTTACTTTAAACTCAAAGACACAAGTATGTTGAGAATAAAAAGATGAAAATAGATATTCAAAGGAGTCAATAACCAAAAGGGAGAGGGAGTGGCTAAACTAGTATCATAAAATAGACTTTAAAGCTAAAACATTACTAGAGAAAATGAAGGATGTTTTGTAATAATCAAAGGGTCAAGAAGATACAAAAATATATGTGCACCTAACAACAGAGCACAAAAACACATGAAGCAAAAACTGACAGAAATGAAGGAAGAAACAGACAGTTCACCAATAACTAGAGACTTCAATACTGAATAGAACGACAGAAGATCAACAAGAAAATAGAAAATTTAACCATCACCGTAAACCAAGTAGTTCCAACAGTTATCTATAGAATATTCCACTTGACAGCAGAATACATATTCTTCTAAATGCATATAGATCATCCTTCAGGAAATAGATATAAATAAATATAAATAAATAAATATAAAAATGAATGTACATATAAAAAGATTGTAATCATACAAAGTATGTTCTGTGACCAGAATGAAATGGAATTAAAAATCAATAAAACATAAATTTGAATAATTTATAAATATGTGGTGATGAAACAACATACTCCTTAATAACAAATAAGTCAAAGAAGAAATCAGAAGGAAAATTAGAAAACATTTTGAAACGAATGAAAACAAAAACCCAACATACCAAAAACTGTTAGATGAAGAGAAAGTACTGCTCAGAGGGAAATTTATGCTTACATTAGAAAAGTAGACAGATCTCAAATCCATAACTTAATCTTTTACCTTAAGTAACTAGAAAAAGAATAGCAAACTAAACCCAAAGCAACCAGAAGAATGGAAATAAAGAATAAAATGGAGATAAGTTAAAGAATGAACAGAAGAGTGGAGAAAATAAATGAAACCAAAAGTTGGTTCTTTGAAAAAAGATCAACAACATTGACAAATTTTTAACTAGATGGTCTAAGAAAAATTTAAAGAATACTAAAATTAAGATTGAGGATACTACCAAACTTACAGAAATGAAAAAGGATTTTAAGGGGATTCTAAGACAAATTGTATTCCAATAAATTAAATAACCTAGATGAAATGGACAAATGCATAAGAACACACAAGCTGCAAAAACTGATGCAAGAAGTTGTTGTTGTTATATGCTGTCAAGTCGGACCCGACTCATAGTGACCCCTCCTTGGGTTTACGAGGCAGTATCACTATGGAAGTAGATTGCCCATCTTCCTTCCAAGGAGTGGCTGGTGGGTTTGAACCACCAGCCTTCTGATTAGCAGTCAAGTGCCTTAGACACTACACTACCAGAGCTCTTGCAAGAAGAAGTAGAAAATCTAACTAGACCTATAACCAGAAAAGAGGTTGTGTCAGTAATCAAACAACTTCCAACAAAGAAGACCCATGACCAAAAGGCATCACTGATAAATTCTATCAAATGATTAAAGAAGAATTAACATGAATCCTTTTCATACTCTCCCAAAAAGCAGAAGATGAGGTAACATTTCCTAACTCATTCTATGAGACAAGTATTGCCCTGATACCAAAACCACATAAAAACATCACAAGAAAACTATAGACCAATATCCTTTATGAAAATGCATGCAAAAGCCCTCAACCAAATACTACCAAACCTAATACCAATCAAACCTGACTCACTGCCATCAAGTCGATACCAAATCATAGCAAAACCCCCCCATTGGGTTTCCAAGACTATAAATCTTTAGGGAAGCAGACTGCCTCATCTTCCTTCTACAGAGCAGCTGGTGAGTTTGAACCACTCTGGTGGCTTAGAGCCTAAGGCACTTGACTGCTAACCAGAAGGCTGGCGGTT
>NW_006922461.1:196222-197901 GCF_000298275.1 Orycteropus afer afer
TGTTTTACCTAAGAATAAGTTTCAGTAACCAGAGCTAAGAATAATATACTTTAGTAATTATACCTTAGAATAATGAAGTTTAGTAATTACCTCACACCCTAGAATCATGTATCCTAACAATCATATTCTGTTTTAGAATGATGCATTTTAGTGATTATTTACTATTCCTGTAAGAGACATTACCTCATCTAATCATCCAATACTTTCAGACATGGTAAAAGATCTCTGGGTATGGGAAAGAGTAAAATTTTAACGTTTAGAGAATACTTGATTGTTATAAGGAAATATTTGATTATACTGTAGAAGAATATTTGATTGTATACTTCATTGTCTTAAGGAAATACCAAGAATAATGATGTGATTGTGTGCTTATGTATAAATAAAGCAAGACAGATGCATCAGGGGTAGCTCTCACAGAATATGCAGGGCGTCCACCTGGCCCCCTTCCTCTTAAAAAACCTTTTAATCCTTTCGTGTCGCTTTGTTTTGTGACTTGTGGGGTTTTGCTGGAGACAGCAATTGGGGAATCTACTTCCATAGGTATTAACCGCCTCAGAAACGCAAGGAGGGGTCACTATGAGTCAGATCCGACTGACGGAAGTGCATTGTGTTGCATTTTTACCGTTTGGTTAGCAGAAGGTTAACTTGTACACCACTTGTTGTTGTTGTTATGTGCCATCGAGGAGGCCCCAACTCATAGCGACCCCTCCTTGGGTTGCCGAGGCAGTATCACTACGGAAGTAGGATTGCCCAACCTTCCTTCCGAGGAGTGGCTGGTGGATTTCAACCGCCAGCCTTCTGGTTAGCAGTCAAGTGCCTTAGGCACTATGCTACCAGAGCTCCACTAGAGCTCCTAAAACTGGCTATAGAAGCCTATTAAAAAGGAGTACACAGAAGAACATGGAGTTTATTCCAGGAATGCAAGATTCGGTCAACATACAAAAATCAGTCAGCATAATACACTATATTAAAAGAATAAAGGAAAAAATATATAGTCAATGTATACAGAAAAAACATTTAACAAAAATCCAATACCTTTCATAATTAAAACCTCCAGTAAATCAGGATGGAAGGACATGTTCTAAACCTGATAAAGAACATCTATGAAAATGCACATATATATGAAGCTCTGGTGGTGTAGTGGGTAAAACATTTGGTTGCTAACACAAAGGTCAGTGGTTCAAACCCACCAGCTGCTCTGTGGGAAAAAGATGAGGCAATCTACTTCTGTAAATATTTACAGCCTTAGAAACCCAATGGAAGTCACTATGAGTTGGAATCAACTCCATGGCAGTGAGTTTGGTATATATGATTCCTGAAAAATTTCTCCCAATCTTTAGATTGGCTTTTTACTTTGCTGATAAAGTCTTATGATAAACAAAAGTATTTAATTTTTGTGGATCAGCTGAATTTTTAATGTATTTTATTGAAAGATAATTTATGTACAGTGAAATACACAAAACTAAAGTGACATGGGTCGATGCATTTTTTTTTTTTTTTTTGCAGTGTTACATTCACTCCCTTCCCACTCCTGGCAACCAACAAAGAAAGTTTCCCTCCATATATAAACCTTTCCTTGACCCTCCACGACAACGAACTAATACTATATTTGTCCTTCTGTGATTGACTTATTTCACTCAGCATAATGTCCTCCAAGTTCATCCATATTATGCAGTGTT
>NW_006922461.1:223552-224246 GCF_000298275.1 Orycteropus afer afer
ATTCTTTCCCAACACACTAATTCAAAGGCATCAATTCTTCTTCAGTCTTCCTAATTCGTTATCCAGCTTTCTCATGCATAGAAGGCAATTGAAAGCACCATGGGTTGGGTCAGGAGCATTTTAATCTTTAAGATGACATCTTAGCTTTTGAACACTTGAAAGAGGTGTTTTGCAGCAAATTTCCCCAATGCAGTATGCAATTTTATTTCCTGACTTGGCATTGATTGTGAATCCAAGTAAAATGAAACCTTGAGAAAGTCAAATCTTTTATCCAATTATCATGATGGTTGTTATTAGTCCAGTTGTGAGGATTCTTTGGATGGCTTGTCTTTTTGGTGTTGAAGTGTTGATGATTTCTATAGATTTTGGAGAAAACTCTGTTGTCAGATATGTCATAGGCAAGTATTTTCTCCCAATCTGTAGGTTCTCTTTTTACCCTTTTGACAAAGCCTTTTGATGCGCATAAGAATTTAGTTTTTAAAAGGTCCCAGTCATCTAGCTTCTCTTTCACCTCCTGTGCATTATGGGTTATACTTTATAGTCTATTTATGCCATAAATTAGGGCTCCTAGATTTGTGTTTATTTTATCTTTGATGAATTTTATAGTTTGGGGTTTTACATTTAAGTCTTTGATCCAACTTGAGTTTGTTTTTGTGTATGGGGTGAGGTATGGGTCTTGTTTCATTTTTCTGCA
>NW_006922461.1:224543-226747 GCF_000298275.1 Orycteropus afer afer
CCTCTCTGACAAGAAATATACCACAAATGGGATGGTCTTAACAAACAGGAGTTTATTCTTACAATTTGGAGGCTTTAAGTCCAAGTTCAAAGTGCAAGGCTCTAGGAGCTTTGTGAAAGCCCCTTGACATTGGGCTTCAGCTCTGCCTCTTGCTCCTGGCCCACTGGAGCTAGAGGCTTTTCTTCGCTCAGGCAGCTACTGGCTTCTGAGACCTGCAAACTCAAGGTTGACAAATAAAATGGCACTGTCCCGGTGTTACCAAACTACATGGCAGGCCATTAATTCAAGTCTATTGTAAGTCCCAAGGTTGGGAGAGCATGGCATGCTGCTGAAAAACGACATGGCTACATGCAGGGTCCAAGTGTCCCATAAGCTAGCTACTATCCTCAAGGCTTCTCCTTTTATACAGGAAGCAGACCATATCCCAAAGGCTGCTTGTGGTAGATCCCACCATGGAGTTGATTTCCAGTCTCATCATGGGGAATAACTACCACCAGCTGCCCAGCCACTCAACCAGGCCCAGCCAAGCTGACACACAAACATAACTACCACAGGTAGTATTGACATTTTCACAATGTTTAATCTTTCTCTCCATGAGCATTGTTTTTTCTTCCATTTACATAGATACCTTGTAGTCTCTTGTGGTAGTGCTTTATAGTTTTCTTTGTATAGGTCTTTTGTGTCTCTGGTAAGATTTATTCCTACATATTTTATCTTTTTAGTAGCTAGTGTAAATGGTATTGTTTTCCTTATTTATTTCTCAGAGGTCTCTTTGTTAGTGTAGAGGAATCCAACTGATTTTTGTGTGTTGACTTTGTATCCTGCCACTTTGCTGAACCTCTCTATTAGTTTCAGGTTTTTTGCTGGGTCTCTTGGGTTTTCTATGTATAGGATCATGTCATCTGCAAATAGAGATAGCTTTACTTCCTATTTGCCAATTTGTGTGCCTTTTATTTCTCTTTCTTTCCTTATTGCCCTGGCTAAGACTTCCAACACAATGTTAAATAGGAGTGATGGTAGATGGCATCCTTGTCTGGTTCCCATTCATAAAGGGAATGCTTTGAGTCTTTCTTCATTAATAACAATGTTGGCCATTGGCTTTGCATATATGCCCTTTATTATGTTGAGGAATTTTCCTTCTATCCCTAATTTGCTAAGAGTTCTAAACAGGAACGGTGTTGGATTTTATCAAATGCCTTGTCTCCATCTCTTGATATGATCATATGGTTCTGTTCTTTTGTTTTGTTTATGTGGTGGATTGCATCGATTGTTTTCCTGATGTTGAACCATCCTTGCATACCACATATGAATCCCACTTGGTCAGGATGTATTAATTCTTTTTCTTTTTTAAATTGTACTTTATGTGCAAATTTACACAGCAGAATTTGTTTTATATTCAACATTTTGTGTACATTTGGTTTCACCCCCCCAATTACCATCACCAACCCTAAACCACTCTCCTCCTCTCCCTTCCCAGTAACTGCCCCTCTCCCTGTGCCCTTCTTAGTTATGCACTTCTGTGTGTCCTGCTTCTCCTCCATGTGAATGTTGCCCCTCTGGTGCCCCATGGCTGATTGCTCCAAGGGATGTATCTGCATAGAATATGTGGGTGCATCACCAAGGGTTGAGCGGTCTGTGTGTATGTCTTATTTAGTATTGGGCTGAGAGTCAGCCCTTGGGAGTGAGTTTTGTCCCGTACCAATAGTGTATCCCAGGGCCATAGTCTTAGGGGTCCCACCAGACTCCATCCAACCAGTAATTCTGGTCATTATTGTGTTTTTGGATTTTGCTCAGTGTTTTTTCTCCCTCTCTATCCAGGATGTCCAGTTTTGATGCCTTCCTGAGTGGTTGGCATTGGTAGCTGAGCTCCATCTATTTCTTCTGGTCTCAAGGTCCATCATGCCACAGTGCTGATTGTTTCCAAATGCCCTTGCTTTTTTGCACTCTTTTTCACTTCCAATGATAGGAGATCATTAGCTGCATCTCAGATGGCTGCTAAAAAGTTTTTAAGACCCCAGTTACTACTCACAAATGTAGGTTGTGGAACAAGATTTTTATGTATTTTGTCTGGTGTCCCCCAATTCTATGGTCCTGAGTCAGTAGATCTGTTGGATCTCTCTCCCACAGTATCTGGGTGTCTATGAGGGATTTCTCTATGTTTGTCTTCTGTTGTTTCTATAATGATTTTGGATATTTTTTTTTAT
>NW_006922461.1:227152-229655 GCF_000298275.1 Orycteropus afer afer
TAATGGTTTGTCAATTTTGTTAATCATTTTCAAGAACCAGTTTTTTGTTTTGTTGATTTTCTTTATTGTGTTTTTGTTTTCTGTTTTGTTTTTCTGCTCTGATCGTTATTATTTCCTTAGTTCTGGATACTGTAGGTTTCTTTTGTTGCTCTTTTTCTAATTGTTGGAGTTGTAGAGTTAGAGTGCTGATTTTGTTTCTTTCCTCTTTTTGGATGTGTGCATTTCATGCTATAAATTGACCTCTGAGTACTGCTTTCACTGTGTCCCATAGGTTTTGGTAAGATGTATCTTCATTCTCCTTTGTTTCTAGGAATGTTTTTTATTTCACTCTTTATTTCTTCTATTACCCAGTAGTTTTTGAGCAGTGTATTATTCAACTTCCACATGTTAGATGTCTTATCCTTGATCTTCCTATTATTAATTTCCAGTTTTATAGCATTGTGGTCCAAGGATATGCTTTGAAGTATTTCAATGTTTTTGAATATATTGAGGATTGGTTTATGTCCTAACACATGATCTATTCTGGAGAAAGATCCATGTGCATTGGAGAAGAATGTGATTTGTGCTTTTTTTGGGTGGAGTGCTCTGTATATGTCTATGAGGTTGAGTTGGTTGATTGTGTTGTTGCATTCTTCTGTATCTTTGTTGAGTTTATTTTTTTTTATAGTTAATCTGTCCCTCCTTGAAAGTGATGTGTTAACATCTCCTACTATTGTAGAGTTATCTATTTTCCTTTTGAATTCAATTAATATTTGCTTATCGTATTTTGGAGCACTTTCATTAGGTGCATAGATATTTATTATCGTAATGTCTTCTTTTTCAATTGACCCTTTCAGCATCATATAGTGACCTTCTTTTTCTCTTATGTTGTTTTTCACCTTAAAGACTATTTTATCAGAAGTTAATATTGCCACTCCTATTCTTTTTTGTTACTATTGGTTTGGTATATTTTTTCCACCCCTTAACTTTTAATTTGTTTTTATCTTTGTGGGTTAGGTGGATTTCTTGTAGGCAGCATATCAATGGAACTTCTTTTCTTATCCAGTCAGCCACTCTCTTTCTCTTGATTGGTGCATTTAGTCCATTCATATTGAGTGTATTTAGTGATAGGTATGAATTGATTGCTGTCATTCTGTTGTATTTTTTTTTTTTTTTGTCCTGTTGGAGATTCCTTGGTCCATATACTTTTCTCTACTGAGTTCATTTTGTTATGAAGTGTGTCCTCTATTTTCTTCTTTATTGTTGGTTTTGTGCTCATTAAACCCATATATTTTCCTTCTTTCTGAGTTTTCTTAGGGGGGTATTAATTTTCTCTGTGGTTACCTTGGAGTGAATTCTTGTCTCTATATTTTTGAAACAGTCTATTCTGGAAGGTCATTGCCCTGTTTTCCTCTCCATTTGGAAGTTTTGTACCTAGAACTTTTATTCCCTCTATTTGCTTACTTGCTGGTATCATGTGCAGATTGACTCCCTTGTGTGTGTGTGTGTGTATGTGTGTGTGTGTGTGTGTATATACAGTGTTTTATGGTCTTTTTTTGAGCATCTATTTCTGACTTGATTTTAATGTTGATGTCATATGTACTGATTTTGCTGTTCTCTGTTCTCTGCTTAAGGACTTCCTTAAGCATTTCTTGTAGGGTTGGTCTGGTTTTCACAAAATTCCTTAATTTCTGTTTGTCTGAGAATGTCTTGATTTCACCCTCATATTTAGTGGACAATTTGGCTGGATATAGGATTCTTGGTTGGAAATTCTTTTCCTTCAGTATTTTATATATGCCATCCCATTGCCTTCTTGCTGGCATGGTTTCTGCTGAGTAATCAGAATTCAGCCTAACTACTTGAACATTTTAGGTGACACTTGTTTTTTCCTGGCCTGCTTGCAAGATTCTTTCTTTGTCTTTGGTTTTGGAGGGTTTGGTTATGATATGCCTTGGTGACGTCCTCTTGGGATTTATCCTGCATGGGGTTCTTTAAGCTTCTTGGAAAAATATATTTCTTCCTTCATGATATGGGGGAAATTTTCTTTTAGCAAGTCTTCCACAGTTTTCTCAATTTTTTTTTTCACCTCTTCTTGTTCTATAATTCCAATGAGGCATATGTTGTTTCCTTTCATGTCATCCCACATAACTCTTAGGTTCTCTTCATTTCTCTTAAATTGGTGTTATGATTTTTCTTCATATAAGCTAATGTCAAAGGATTTATCTTCTAGTTGGGAAATGTGTTCTTCAGCCAGTTCTAGTCTATTCTTTTGTGCTTCCATTGTGTTGTGTAGTTCCATAATTTTGGTATTCATCGTCTGAATTTCTAACTGCTGTTTTTGTATGAGTTCTGATTGTGTATTAATCTTGTTATTTTGTTCATAAGGGGTTTTCCTGAGTTCTTCCAGGGTACTTTCTGTGTTCTCCTTGATTCTGTTTGAGATTTCCTTAAACTCTTGTAGAGTTCTATAAACATATCTTTCAAATTCCTTCTCAGATGATTTTATTGCCTCCTCTTCCTCCAT
>NW_006922461.1:230200-233566 GCF_000298275.1 Orycteropus afer afer
CTCAGGCCTTCTATGCAAAAAAGCTGTCCTAGAAGTGCTGGACCCCAGCCCCGTGCCATGAGCTCATCCCAGGGCCTGCTAACCTGCAGTGTGCTTCCATCTCTGCTTCCAATTCAGTGGTGAGCTGAACCAGAGGGGTCTCTGTTCTACTTCTCAGAAATGCCATCCACCAACTTAGCACAGGTCCCAAAGTTACCAATAGAAGCCAGTGCTGTGGGCAGACCTCTGGAGTGGCTGCTGGTCTTCTGGTGTTCCTGCTTCACTGCCTAGGGAGTTTTCTGTTGCTCCCATTGGTTCATGTGCTGCAGGGCAGATTTGTTTATTTTTATTCTTCCTGGCTGTTTACATTGCCTATCCCTCCTTTCTTCTTCTTCTCCACTAAATATATCTTTCTCCAACTTAAGCTATTGACTCCCCCAGAATCCATTCTTCAAACTGCTGCACCTAGGTTTTCAGTCATTAAGATGCCAGAAGGAACAAACATGTGGGCTACAGGTAAGACACCATCTTCCTGATCTCTGATTCATTCAAAATTTTTTAACAACAAAAAAATAATACTCTCTGCTTACAGAATGTGTACATCTAGGCCAAAGCAAAGATAGGAATTGTGTATTTTTAGTAAAGACTTTCTTCTACCAATATTTGATGATCTTGGCTCCTTATTCCTGACTTAGGAGCCTCTAGAACTTTACTCCAGAAACAACCTTGACCAGGACAAGCTTGGAGTCAACATTAACTCTAAGCAATTCAGGGCTTTGCCCTCCCCATTCAAGCCCTTAAAAATCTTTGGGACAAACCATTGCTTCAATAGACTTTTCATTGCAGAAGACTTCTCAATGTGACCTTACTACAGAAGGATGACAGTGTGTAATTCAGAGTCATAACCTCTCAGAAAGCAATTGAACGTTGGTACTTTTAAACTGAATATAAGAAGAAAGTAGAATAATTCACCAACTCTGCTAAAAGGGCATGGGGGTTCCATCTGACTCCAGCCTCATAGGAATCAGCCTTAGGTTGTTGATGTTCTTGATCCTCCTCCTCCCTTATGAAGTCTACTGCCATACCCTTTTTGCAGTTGGCCTCAGGAATAGGATCTGTTACAATGGCTCTAGACTCACAGAAGCATGGGACTTTGTATGAGAAAGAAAGAAAGGGAGTGAGAAGTAAAACTTTTTATTCTAAGATGGTTACTTTGATTGCTGATACCCATAATGGCTAAAAGGGATATAAAAGATGTTATGCTTCAGCTCACATTGAGAAAAGCCACACCTAGAGTGACTTGGGACAAGAGCCAGGCAGATTAAATGAGATGATTGGTAGGGGACCAGGTCTAATAATTCTACCCTGCCAGAGACCCAAGGTCATATGCATATAAAAGGGAAGACAGTTGAGGTACAGAAAAGAGAAGATGAAACTGGAATGTTTTCAAAAGGGTTATGTGTTTATCTCAATGTACCATAGATATTGAATATTTCTCTTACCTAGTTTTGTGATAGAAATGAACATTGGGTATTCTAGATTGTAAAGCACATAAAACTTCACCTTCAGCCAATACTAGATTGGATATGCTAAACTAGAATTTATCCAGAATAAACATGGGCTTTTTATTTCAACCAGTAGCCCTGTATATAGAATATTGGGGGCTTAGGTTGAAAGCCTGAACCCCACCCACAACCTTCAGACTAAGGAAATTGCCATTTGAAAAGACATGCAGACCCACCCAGAAATGCTGAGAGAACAGAAGATTTGCATTTGAAGGAACAGCCTTCAGGGAAAGAAAACCATTTGCTTTTTAAGTTCAGAGGAAGTGGTTTGTCTTTGGGTACATCAAGTCAGGAAAAAGTCATGGCTCATCAGAAGAACCCCTTTCAGGACTGGAAGTTAAAAGGATCCAGCAAGTAGATAGCCTGGTGTTTTTGATAGCTGTGACCACATATATCTACTTGATAAGTGGAAGTCAGAGAGGTGCAGCAATGAAAAAGCTGGCTGAGTTTGGCACCCTTTGATCTAGCCAATGGGGACTAGTGATGAAAGAGGAAGGGTTGGATGGTCTGAAGTGCAAGGAGTTGTATGGGTGGTGCCCATTGACATAGCCCATGAAGGCTAGGGATAAGAAAAAGAGAAGGGGCTAGCTGGTCTGAAGTGCAGGGAAGTTTGTGAACTCCCAAGCTTAAGGCTGGTACCTATTGACATAGATTGTATGCCTAGGAATGAGCTGACCAGAATATGACCAAATGAAGAGAAAGATGGTTGATACTGTGAGCTGGTCCAAATTTTTGCAATTTGATGGCTTGCACTGGACTGGACTTTGCTCGTGGATGCAGATGCCCAAATTTCCAACCAGAACACATAAACACATAATTCTTCAGATAAAGGAACATACTTGTCTCTCTTTAGAGTACTTTTTTTTTTTTTTTTTTACTTTTATTGTGGTGAAAATATACAAAAAAAAAAAAAAAAAAGACATTTGCCAACATAAAAACTTCCAGACTATTGGTTTTGATAGGGATGGGCTATTTAGAAATTGGCTATCTAAAATGGTGGAAGAGACTTCAGTAAGATTGCAGAATAGACAGACAAGCTACACAGACCTTCATGAACAAAGAAAAGAGAAACCAATTGGCACAGATACAGAAGATAATCCTTGATCCCTGAGATTTGAAAGGAAGGATACAATAGTGGATTAAACACTAACTAGTAAAATAACCTGAATGAAAACATTGAGTAAGGAGAAAACTGGCTGCTGACAGTCAGCTGTCCTGATGGCACAGACAGCCTAAATATTTCAAAGTGGTGTTAGGACCTGAGAATTAACCTAAAATCAGCCTTGCTCACCAAGGGCTGAATGGACTACTGCATGGGTGGCTGATGACTGAAAAGGGAAACAAGGAAGGAGACAGAGCTGTGGATTTTTCACTGTCCAGAGGGCACAGTCATTTTGAATGTTTGCAAGAGGTGGCCATTCTGGATATTTAAAATGACAGCTGTTCTGACTCCAGGGACCACAGACTAGGCTCTGCTTGCCAAAGACTACATGAATATATGGGAGGCTCATGGCTGGAAAGGAGACAGGTTGTGAGTGCATAAGTGCTGCCAACTAGCAAATAGAGGAGCACAGTACCTTGCTTACTGAGATACATCCAAAGAAAACAAAATTATTGGGTGAATCACTTTAACATACAATCACCAATTAAATGTAAACACAAAACATCACAATATGTCAGAGACAATAGACCATCACACTCCACACAAAGAAGCAAGACAAAGCAAGAGAAACAAGAGACCAGGATACAGACCCAGAACACATCCCTGAGGAAGAAGCAGCATTGGAACTCCTTAATAAGGAATTTAAAATAATTATATTTA
>NW_006922461.1:233856-235288 GCF_000298275.1 Orycteropus afer afer
GGATCAATCAGAAAAAATATCAAAACAAAATGAAGAAAGCCTAAGGTTCATGTGGGGATACCATCAAAAGGAATAACCTACATGTAATCAGAATTCCAGAACAGGAAGAGACAGACAAAACCACAGAGAAAATTGTTAAAGATTTGTTGGAAGAGAATTTCCCTGATATTGTGAAAGATGAGAGTATATCCATTCAAGAAGTCCAATAAACACCAAATAGGATAGACCCCAAAAGAAAATTATCAAGATTTATCATCATCAAACTCACCAAAACCAAAGACAAAGAAAGAATCCTGAAAGCAGCATGGGAGAAAAGAAAAGTTGTCTACAAAAGAGAACCAATAAGACTAAACTCTGCTTTCTCAGCCAAAACCATGCAAGCAAGAAAGCAATGGGATGGTATATATAAATTCCTGAAAGAAAAAAATTTCCAGCCAAGAATTATGTACCCAGCAAAATTGTCCCTTGAATATGATGGTGAAATTAGGATATTTCCAAATAAGCAGAAATTAAGGGAATTTGTTAAAACCAGACCAACCTTACAAGAGATGCTAAAGGCTGTCCTTTGACAGAGACCCAACAACAACAAACAACAACTGACTATTAACACATATCATGACATAACCCAGAAACCAACCCAGTTATGGAAGTATCCAAAGTAAATAAGCCTACAAGATACTAAACAGAGAACCAGAGACATCAATTAACAAATGAGGACTACTACAAACCAAAAAGAGAGAAAAATTTGTGTAGTTACAGAAATTCTAAATGGTGAGGAAGTCAAGATAAAAAGAACTGTTCTAAACTTGAGAAGAAAATTACAAATCAAATGGTAACCTCAAAGAAAAATGATAAACCTTCACATCAAAATAAAAAAAAAGAGGACCAGCACAAATATTTAGCAAATACTAAAACAATAGCAAAGAAGGAAGTGATAACACAATTCATAAACAAAACGAGCTCAGCACAGACAATTATATGGAACAAAAAAATCAGTAACATCACGAAAAAACACATAACCAAATGACAACAAATATGTAATTACACTGAATGTGAATGGCATTAAATGCACCACTCAAGAGACAGAGAGTTGCAGACTGAATGAGAAAATATAAACCATCAATATGCTGTCTACAAGAGACACACCTCAGAGAGAAAGACAAAAATAGGCTAAAAATCAAAGGTTGGAAAAAGATGTGTCAAGCTAATGACAACCATAAAAGACCAAGGGTGGTAATATTAATTTCTGATAAAATTGACTTTAAGATGAAAATCACCATAACAGACAAGGAAGGACATTATATAATGATTAAAGAATAGACTGAACAAGAGGATATAACTATAATAAATATCTATGCACCCAAAGAAGAGCCCCAAAACACATAAATCAGATTTTAACAGAATTGAAAATACAAATAGATGACTGCACAGC
>NW_006922461.1:235518-236221 GCF_000298275.1 Orycteropus afer afer
ATAATACAACTGGAAATTCAACAAAGGCACACAAAAACTGAGCAGTACTATCCACCAACTTGACCTTATACACATGTGTAGAGTACTCACTCAACAACAGCATAATATACATTTTTTTTCCAGTGCACATGGAACATTCTCCAGGATAGGCCATATGTTAGGCCACAAAACAAATGTTAATAAATTTAAAAATATTGAAATACTTCAAAACATCTCAGATCACAATGCTATAAAATTATAAATCAACAATAGGAAGATCAAAGGAAAAAAGCAAGCACCTGGAAACTGAATAACACCCTCCTTGAAAATGACTGGGTAATAGAAGAAATAAAAAATGAAATAAAAAATTCCTTGAATCCAATGTGAATGAAAACACAACGTACCAAAATCTTTGGGACACAGCAAAAGCACTGATCAGAGGCCAATTTATGGCAATGAATGCACACATCAAAAAAGAAGAAAGAGCCAAAATCAACACCATAACCCAACATCTCCAAGAATTACAAAAAGAGTAACAAAAAAAAGCCAACAGCACCAGAAGAAAAGAAATAATAAGATTTGAGCAGAAATAAATGAAACAGAAAATAGAAAGACAATAGTAAAAATCATCAGGAATAGAAGTTGGTTATTTTAAAACATTAATAAAATTGACAAACCACTGTCAAATTAAACAAAGGAAAAGAGGGAGAGAATAAAAATAACA
>NW_006922461.1:236474-237772 GCF_000298275.1 Orycteropus afer afer
ATATGTTGTTGGATTCTTTTGGCCAGGATTTTGTTAAAGATTTTTGCATCTATGTTCATGAGGGATATTGGTCTGCAGTTTTACTTTCTAGTGTTATCTTTTCCTGGTTTTGGTATTGGTGTTACGCTTTTTTCATAGAATGAATTTGGGAGCATTCCATCATTTTCTATGTTCTGGAATAGCTTGAGTAGCATAGGTGTCAACTCTTCTCTGAATATTTGATAGAATCCTCTATTGAAGCCATCAAGGCCAGGGCTTTTCTTTGTGGGAAGTTTTTTTATGACCTGTTCAATTTCTTCCATTGTTATGGGTCTGTTCAAGCTTTCTATTTCTGAGTGGCATAATTTAGGTAGGTCTTGTGATTCTAGAAACTTGTCCACCTCTTCTAGGTTCTCAAATCTTTTGGTGTACAGTTTTTCATAATATTCTGTCAGTATCTTTTTTATTTCAGCTGGTTCTCTTTTGTTGCCACCATTTTCGTTTACAATTTTTGTGATTTGGATCTTCTCTTTCTTTTCTTTTGTTAAGTCTGCCAATGGTTTATCTGCTTTATTAATCTTTTTGAAGAACCAGCTCTTTGTTTTGTTGATTTTCTCTATGGATTTTTTGTTTTCTCTTTCATTTATTTCTGCTCTGGTATTTATTATTTCCTTGCTTCTAGATACTGTAGGATTCTTTTGTTGTTCTATTTCTAGTTACTGGGGTTGATGAGTTAGAGTGTTGATTTTATTTCTTTCCTCTTTTTTGATGTATGCATTTATTGCTATAAACTGTCCTCTGGGTACTGCTTTCGTTGTGTCCGATAGGTTTTGGTAGGATATATCTTCATTCTCATTTGTTTCTAGGATTTTTTTTTTATTTCAGTTTTTATCTGTTCTGTTCCTATTTACTTTTTGAGCAGTGAATTGTTCAGCTTCCATATGTTTGATGCTTTTTCCTTGCTCTTCCTATTATTAATTTCTGGTTTTATAGCATTGTGGTCTGAGAAGACGCTTTGCAGTATTTCAGTGCTTTTGAATTTATTGAGGCTTGTTTTATGTACTAGCATATGGTCTATTCTGGAGAAGGATCCATGCGCACTGGAAATGAATGTGAATTGTGCTTTTGTTGGGTGAAATGCTCTGTATATGTCTATGAGGTCAAGTTTGTTGATTGTACTGTTGAGTTCTTCTGCATCTTTTTTGAGTTTTTTTCCAGTTAACCTATCCCTCTTTGAAAGTGGTGTGTTAAAGTCTCCTACTTCTATTGTAGAGTTGTCTATTATCCCTTTTAATTCAGTTAATGTTTGCTTCAAGTAT
>NW_006922461.1:237872-239442 GCF_000298275.1 Orycteropus afer afer
GCTGTTTCTCTTCAATTTGAGTGGTGCCACATCAGCAAATGGAGGTCTCGAAAGCTTTACCTTATCCATAGGAGTAAGGCTGGGTTTACTTAGATGATGCAGCTCTTTCCAAGTCCTATTTTGAGAGCCTTCTAACCTAACCGGACTATTCATAAAGTTGTGCGGTAATGTATCAAATAGTGTTTCTTTGCTATTCATAAGGTTTTCCCTGGCCAGTTATTTGAGAAGTGCATGGCCTCCTCCTTCTTAATAGTCTGTCTCAGTCTGTAAGCTGGGCTGATACCTATGCACCCTGTGCATCCCGCTGGGTTAGAAACACCAGTGGTTCAGCCTCAAAACTCACATCAACACATCACCATGGTAGGACAAACTGACAGACAAGTTTGTCTCCCTATTGGAAACCTCTCTTACCACCCTTTTGCTTTTGGACTCTGCAGCATGTATCTAGCCCGCTGTAGCTGGGGCCTTGGAGGGCAGTTGGGCAGCCACCTGGCTGCAACATGGTGACCTCTTGCTCCACCAGCCCCACCAGCCCCACTGCCTGGGCCTGGAGGCGGGACAACAACCAGAATCTCCATGCCCTGGTGAAGAGTAGACACCTCCGCCTCTTAAGGAAGCCACCATTGCAGCCGCGGAACTCGCACTCACTTCCAGGAGACTCTGGCATTTGCGACTTTTTTGAATCTCCCAGTTCCAGCTCGGACAGTGCAGACAGCCCCACAGCGCGGTGCTGCAGCCCCCTGCCTTGCCCTTCCCAGCCATGGCCACAGATAGATCTACAGACTTTCCATGACCATGGCCAGAGCTGCTACGCCTTCCATAAGGCATGCGAGAGTCACTTCCACCCACAGGAGTCACTGGTGCAGCAGCCACAAGTGACCGTGGAATCCTGCTGTAAGCTTTAAAAACCAGAAATAGAAACTCAAAATAAGACCATAAAATATTTTACACTAAAAATCAAGGAAGCCTATCTGCACATGACAACAGCAACTAATCTATTAGAGGGAATAAAACTTCTAGGTATAAACTTGCAGATGGAGAGGAAAACAGGACAATGGTCTCATATAATACACTGTTCTAAAAATGTAGAAAAAATAATATACCCCAAGATAACCACAGAGAAAATTAACAATCCCCTTAAGCAAATCCAGAAAGAAGGAAAACATATGGTTTAATAAGCACAAAACCAACAATAAAGAAGAAAAGAGAGGAAGCATTTGACAACAAATTGAACTCAGCACAGAAACATATATGGACCAAGGAAACTCCGACAACATGACAAAAAAAAAAACCACAATAGAGTGACAGCAATCAATTCATATCTATCGCTAATTACATTCAATGTGAGTGGACAAATGCACCAATCAAAAGAAAGAGAGTGGCAGACTGGATAAGAAAAGAAGACCCACCGATATGCTGCCTACAAGAGACACACCTTAGAGATAATGACAAAAACAGATTAAGAGTTAAGGGGTGGAATAAAATATACCAAGCCAATGGTAGTCAAAAAAGAGCAGGAGTGGCAATATTAATTTCTGATAAGATAACATTAAAGGTGAAAGCCAGCATA
>NW_006922461.1:239542-240384 GCF_000298275.1 Orycteropus afer afer
GTGTGTTCCATCTGGTGAAGTCCACATGTACAGCTGCTGTTTGTGTTGTTGAAAAAAGATGTTTGCAATGAAGAAGTCCTTGGTCTTGCAAAATTCTACCATGAACAAGGTAGGTTCTTCCATTTATGTAGTACCCTTGTTGTCTCTTGTAGCAGTGTTTTATAATTTTCTCTGTATAGGTCTTTTGTGTCTCTGGTGGGGTTTATTCCTAGATATTTTATCTTTTTAGTAGCTATAGTAAATGGTATTATTTCCCTTATTTCTTTATCAGAAGACTCTGCTGATAAAGTGAAATCCAACTGATTTTTGTATGTTGACCTTGTATCCTGTCACTTTGCTGCACATCTATTAGTTCCAGTAGTTTTTTTATTCAGTCCCTTGGATTTTCTATGTACAGGATCATATCTGCAAAGAGACATAGTTTTAGTTCCTCTTTGCCAATTTGTATGCCTTTTAATTCTCTTTCTTGCCTTATTGCCCTTGCCAGGACCTCCAATAAAATGTTTAATAGAAGTGGTGATAGAGGGCATCCCTTTCTGGTTCCCATTACTAGGGGAATGCCTTGAGTCTTTCTCCATTAATAATGATGTTGGCTGTTGGCTTTTCATATATACTCTTTATTATGTTGAGGAATTTCCCTTCTATCCATATTTTGCTGAGAGTTCTAAACATTAATGGATGTTGTATTTTATGAAATGTCTTTTCTGCATCAATTGATATAATCATATAGTTCTTTTCCTTTGTTTTGTTTATGTGATGGATTACATTGATTTTCTGATGTTGAACCACCCTTGTAAAACTGGTATGAATCCCACTTGGTTTGAGTGTATTAATTTTTTTAT
>NW_006922461.1:240484-242716 GCF_000298275.1 Orycteropus afer afer
TATAGATGCAAAAATGTTCCAAAAAATCCTAGCCAATAGACTCTAACAACATATCAAAAAATAATAATACATCATGACCAAATGGGGTTCATACCAGGTATGCAAGGATGATTCAACATTAGACAAACAATCAACATCATCCATCACATAAATAAAACAAAAGAACCACATGATCATATCAATCGGTGCAGAAAAAGCATTTGATAAAATCCAACACCGATTCCTGATAAAAACTTTCAGCAAAATAGGAATTGAAGGGAAATTGCTCAACATAATAAAGGGCATATATGCAAAACCAACATTATTCTCAATGGAGAGACTGAAACCATTCCCCTTGCTAACGGGAAAGATGCCCTCTATCAGCATTTCTATTCAAAAACTGTATTGGAAATCCTAGCTAGTGTAATAAGGCAAGAAAGGGAAATCAAAGGCATCCAAATTGGTAAGGAAGAAGTCAAACTATCCGTATTTGCTAGTGATATGATCCTATACACAGAAAACTTGAGACTCAGCAGAAAAAACTACTGGAGCTAATTGAGAGATTTACCATAGTGGTGGGATGGAAGATCAGCATACAAAAATCAGTTGAATACATCTACACCAGCAAGCAGATTGCTGAAAAAGAAATAAGGAAATCAATATCATTTACAATAGCTACAAAAAAATAAAATACTTGGGAATAAGTCTTACCAGGGACACAAAAGCCCTGTACAAAGAAAACTATAAAACACTACTTCTAGAAACCATAAGAGATCTAAATAAATGGAAGAATATACCATACTCATGGATAGGAAGACTGAACATTGTGAAAATGTCATACTACCCAAAGCAATCTATACATTCAATGCAATCCCAATCCAGATCCCATCAACATTCTTTAAGGATATGGAAAAACTAATCACTAATTTTATATGGGAAGGAAAGAGACCTCATATAAGAAAAGCACTCTTGAAGAAGAATAACAAAGTAGGAGGTCTCACACTCTTGGATCTCAAAACCTACTATGCAGCCACAGTAGTCAAAGCAACCTGATATTGGTAAAATGATAGATACATGGACCAGTGGAACAGAACTGAGAACCCAGAAATAGATCCATTGAACAATGGTCAGCTGATTTTTGACAAAGGGCTGAAATCCATTACATGGGGAAGAGATGGTCTCTTTAACAAATGGTGGTGGTAAAACTGGACATCTATTTGCATAAAAATGAAACAAGATCTGTACCTCACACCATACACAAAAACTAACTCCAGACCGACCAAAGATTTAAATGTGAATCCAAAAACTATATAGTTCCTCAAGGAATATTTAGGGACAAATTTAGGGGCTCTAATTTATGGCATAGATAGACTGTCAAGAATAACCCAAAATGCACAAACTGCAGAAAATAAACTAGATGAATGTGACTTTCTAAAAATTTAATTTTTATGTGCTTCAAAAGACTTCTTCAAAAGAGTAAAAAGAGAATGTACAGATTGCAAAAAATATTTGGCAACTACATAGCTGACAAAGGACTTATCTCTAAAATTTATAGAAAACTCCAACACCTCAACACCAAATAGACAAAAAAATCCAATTCATAAATGGGCAGAAGACATGAATAGATACTTCACCAAAGAGGATATTCAGGCAGCCAACAAATACATGAAGAAATGTTCATGATCATTAGTCATCAGAGAGATTGAAATCAAAACAACAATGAGATACCATCTGTCCCCAGCACTAATAGCAATGTTCAACAAGACACAAAACAACAAATGCTGGTGAGGATGTGGAGAGATTGGGACTCTCATACACTGCTGGGGGGACTGTCAAATGATACAACCAATGTGGAAAGCAGTATGGTGATTCCTTACAAAGTTGGAATTAGAAAACCATTTGAAATTCATTTTCAAAATGGCATCTCTTTAGTAGTCCCCATGCTAATTCCATCTAGAATCTTAGTGCCTGAAAAACTAGGTGCAGCAGTTTGAAGTAGGGATTCTTGTACTCTGAAAAGCTCATTGAGTCAAAGTGTGCCAAACTCAGGGGAGTAGGATGAGAAAGGAGAAAGGGGCAGGGGAAAAATTTTAAAAAACAGGGGAATCTGCCCTATGGGGCACTGACCAGCAGGTGAGAAAGGCCATCGGAGACCTCCCTGGGGGAGTGCTGACCAGCAGGTGAAAAGGGCCATCTGAGACCTACCTGGGGTAGGTGAGAGGGCGAACCCCACCAGTGAACCAGCGGCCACCT
>NW_006922461.1:242816-243719 GCF_000298275.1 Orycteropus afer afer
TTACGGATCTACGTTCAGCACCTATTTTTATCGGTGAACTTGGGACCACTGGGTGTGAGCAGACATTTCTCTGGCTGCAGCACTGCTGAAACCTGAGCAGAGAGAACATTAATGCTGCAAGTGGACAGGCCCTGGGAGGAACTCCTGCAGCAGATCGGGGAATGGAACAGTTATCTTGGGTCAGCTTTTTGGCACAGAGGGTCCGGCCCCTGATTTTGCCCATAAACGTGGGTCCCCTGGGTGTGAGCAGGCATTTCTCTCACTCCAGCGCTGCTGAAACCTGAGCAGAGAGAACACTGATGCCGTAAGTGGCTGGGTTCTGGGAGGAACTCCTGCAGTAGATCGCAGAACTGGGCAGTTATCTTAGGTCAGCTATTTGTCATGGAGGGGCCTTGAGAGTGGGGTTTTTGCATGTGTCTGAACCTGGTGGAAAGTGGTGGCCCCCTAACAATTGGAGTCTATGTTTAACGTGAGCTGCAGGCCTGTGAATAACAGTACAATGTCATCATTACCAGACCACTCGAAGCCCTACAAATCACTCCTGGCACCTTGGAGTTTTTCTTCATTCTCTCTTCTTCTCCTCCCACTTTCTCCACCTATACCCATACAAATCCAATAGAAAAACCACATTCAGCCACCATAACACCTGCCAGCTTGAATCCTAAACCCTCTTTAACACAAACAGAGACTTGCATCCACATTCCACACAGCGATTCCATCATCACAAAGAAAACTGCAGAGCAAACCAGCATACCTGAATTAATAACCAAAAAAATAAAATACACCACCTCCACCTTTTCAAAATAAAAAATCATAAAACCAATACAAAACAAATCAATACATAAACAACAGTTAAAGACAATCCCAAAATATCTAGGAAATAACAGGCAACCTCAAATCAAA
>NW_006922461.1:243819-245597 GCF_000298275.1 Orycteropus afer afer
GGAGCTCAGCCTAACTGTTTGATTATTATAAGTAATATTTCTTTTGTCCTGGGCAGCTCTCAAAATTTTTTCTTTGTCTTTCGTTTTGGAGAGTTTGATTATAATATACCTCAGTGTTTTTCTCTTGGGATCTATCTTGTGTGGGGTTCTATGAGCTTCTTGTACAAATATCTTTTCTTCCTTCATGATATGGGGGATGTTTTCTGTTAGCAGGTGTTCCACAATTTTCTCAGTGGTCTTTTTGCCTCTTCTTGTTCTGGAATTCCAATGAGTCTTATATTGTTTTTTCTCATGTCATTGCATATAATTATTAGATTCTTTTCATTTCTCTTCAATCTTTGTTCTGATTTTTCTTCAAGCAGGCTAGTGTACAGAGATTTGTCTTCTAGTTGGGATAAGCATTCTTCAGCCAGTTCTAACCTACTCATTTGTGCTTCTACTGTGTTGTGTAATTCTGTCATTTTGGTACTCATCTTCTGCATTTCTAACTGCTGTTTTTGTATGAGTTCTGATTGTGCATTAATCTTATTATTTTGTTCTTGAATGATTTTCCTGAGTTCCTCCAGGGAACTGTCTGTGCTCTCCTTGTTTCTATTTGGAGTTTCCTTAGGCTCTTGTATAGCTCTATAAACATATCTTCTAAATTCCTTCTCAGATAATTCTGTTGCCTCCTTTTCTTTCATGTATAATGAGACCTTTGTTTGTGGTGTTGCTTCCAATGCCTTGTCCTGTTTTTTTTTTTTCTTTGATTTGAGGTTGACTGTTGTTTCCTAGACATTTTGAGTTTGTCTTTAACTGTTGGCTACATGTTGATTTGTTTTGTCTTAGTTTTATGGTTTAATATTTTGAAAAGGTGTAGCTGATGCATTTTATTTTATTTAGTTATTAATTCAGGTATGCGGGGTCACTCTGCAGATTCCTTTGTGATGGTGGAATCACTGTGTGGAATGTGGATATGTGTTTCTCTTTGTCATAAAAAGGGTGTAGAGTTCAAACCAGGAGGTTTTATGTTGGCTAAATGTGGTTTCTTCTATTGGATGAGTGAAGTTTTTGGCAGAGAAGGTTGGAGCAGAAAATGAAAGCTTGTTGTTGCTAGGGGCAGTTTCTAGGGCTTTGAGCGCACTGCTGCTGATGACATTGTACTGTTATTTACAGGCTGACAGCTCAATTTCAGAAAAGACTCCAGTTTTTAGGGGGTAACACTTTCTGCCAGGCTCAGACACCCACACAAACCCCGCTCCCAAGGCCTCCCAGCTCCAAAAAGCTGACCCGAGGCAACTTCCTGGCTCCGTGATACTCCCTGGGTGTTTGGTGCACCCTGACTCAGTGATCTCTTCAGAGCACCAAAATCCCTAATTCAAACTGCTGTACCTAGTTTTCCAAGCACTAAGATGCTAGAGGGAAATAGCATGGTGATTACTGATGAGACTCCATTTTGAATCTCCAACAAAATTTTTTAAGGACATGGAAAAAAAAATTACTAACTTCATATGGAAAGGAAAGAGACCTCAGATAAGCAGAGCACTTCTGAAGAAGACCAGAGTGAAAGGTCTCACATTCTTGGATCTTAAGACTACTATACAGCCACAGTAGTAAAAAAAAAAAAAAGTGTGGTATTGGTACAATGATAGACAGATAGACCAATGGAACAGAATTGAAAGTCTAGATATAGACCCATCCATCTATGGACAATTGATCTTTGACAAAGGCCCAAAACCCATTATATCAGGAAGAAACCAGCCTCTTTAACAAATGGTGCTGGCAAAACTGGATATCCA
>NW_006922461.1:245697-246660 GCF_000298275.1 Orycteropus afer afer
AAACAAAGGTTTCATTAAACATGGAGGAAGAGGAGGCAATAGAATTATCTGAGAAGGAATTTAGAAGATATGCTTACAGAGCTCTAAAAGAGGCTAAGGAAACCCCAAACAAAAGCAAGGAGAACACAGACAGTTTCCTAGAAGAACTCAGGAAAATCATTAAAAAGCAAAATAACAAGATTAATGCACAATCAGAATTCATACAAAAACAACAGTTAGAAATCCAGGAGATGAATATCAAAATTACAGAATTAAACAATACAGTGGAAACACAAAAGAGTAGGATAGGAGTGGCTGAGGAATGCATTTACCAACTAGAAGACACATCCCTGGACACCAGCCTGTATGAAGAAAAATCAGAACAAAGATTCAAGAAAAATGAAGAGAACCTAAGAGTTATATGAGACAACATGAAAAGAAACAACATATGTCTCATTAGAATTCCAGAACAAGAAGAGGCAAAAGAAAAAAACACCGAGAAAATTGTGGAAAACCTACTAACAGAAAACTTCCTCCATATCGTGAAGGAAGAAAAGATATTTGTACAAGAAGCTCATAGAACCTCACACGAGATAGATCCCAAGAGAAAAACACTGAGGCATATTATATTCAAAACTCTCCAAAACCAAAGACAAAGAAAAAATTTTGAGACTGCCCAGGACAAAAGAAATATTACTTATAATAATCACACAGTTAGCTGAGCTCTGATTTCTCAGCAGAAACCATGCAGGCAAGAAGGGAATAGGACAGCATATATAAAACACTGAAAGAAAAGAATTTCCAACCAAGAATCCTATATCCAGCCAAACTGTCCATCAAATATGAAGGCAAAATCAAGGCAATCACAGTAGTCAAAACTGCCTGGTATTAGTTCAATGACAGATACATAGACCAATGGAATAGAATTGAGAACCCAGATGTAGATCCATCGACCTATAGTCAGCTGATCTTTGACAAAGGCCC
>NW_006922461.1:246760-249640 GCF_000298275.1 Orycteropus afer afer
GTCATCACAACAGAACCAACTGAAATAAAAAAGATATTGACAGAATATTATGAAAAATTTACTCCAACAGATTTGAGAACCTAGAAGAGATGGACAAGTTTCTAGAATCACAAGACCTACCTAAACTATCCCACTTAGAGATAGAATACTTGAATTGACCTATAACAAAAGAAGAAATTGAACAGCTCTTAAAAAATATCCCCACAAAGAAAAGTCCTGGCCCTGATGGCTGCACTGGAGAATTTTACCAAATATTCAGAGGAGACTTCACACTTACACTAAAATTTTCCAGAACATAGAAAACTCATTTATGAAGCAAGCATAATACTAATACCAAAATCAGGGAAAGACACCTCTAAGAAGGAAAACTACAGACCAATATCCCTCATGAATATAGATGCAAAAGTCTTCAACAATATCCTAGGCAACAGAATCCAACAACATATCAAAAAATAAATAATAATACATCCTGACCAAGTGGGATTCGTACCAGGTATGCAAGGGTGGTTCAACATCAGAAAAACAATCCATGTAATCCACCACATAAACAAAACAAAAGAACCATATGATTATATAAATGAATGCAGAAAAGGCATTTGAGAAAATCCAACACCCGTTACTGTTCAGAACTCTCAGCAAAATAGGGATAGAAGGGAAATTCCTCAACATAATAAAAGGAATATATGCAAAGCCAATGGCCAAAGACATCTTTATTAATGGAGAAAGACTCAAGGCACTCCCCTTACGAATGGGAACCAGACAGGGATGCCCTCTATCACCACTCCTATTTAACATTGTATTGGAAGTCCTGGCCAGGGCACTAAGGCAAGAAAGAAAAATAAAAGGCATACAAATTGGCAAAGAAGAAGTAAAACGATCTCTATTTGTGGACAATATGATCCTGTACATAGACAACCCAAGAGACTCAACAAAGGAACTAATGAAACTAATAGAGAGGTTCAGCAAAGTGGCAGGATACACAGTCAACATACAAATTTCAACACCAACAAACAGTCTTCTGATAAAGAAATAAAGGAAACAATACCATTTACAATACCTCCTAAAAAGATAAAATATCTAGGAATAAACCTTACCAGAGACCTATACAAAGAAAACTATAAAACACTACTACAGGAGACAACAAGGGCACTGCATAAATGGGAGAACCTAACTTGTTCATGGATAGGTAGACTGAACTTTGTGAAGATGTCAATATTACCTAAAGCCATCTATGTAATCAATGCAATCCCGATCCAGATACCAACAAAATTTTTTGTTTTTTGTTTTTTCTTATTTTAAGAGCTTGTTTTACATTCAACGTAACACATACATTTAGTTTCATTCCCCGTTCACCATGTCCAACCCTAACAATGTCTCCTCCCCTCCGTACAATGTAACCCTCCCGCTGTGACCCTCATGTTTACGCACTCCTGTTTGTCCTCCATTTGCTCAATTTGAATGTTGGTCCTCTGGTGTCCCATAGAGTATGTGGGTGCATTGTCCTGGGTTGAGTAGTCTGCGTGTACATCTTGCTAACTTTGGGCTGAGAGCCTGCCCCTGGTGGTGAGTTTTGTTCCAGGCACAGAATGTATTCCAGGGCCATAGTATTGGGAGTCCACCAGATTTCATCTGACCAGTAATTCTGGTCATAATTGATTTTTTGGATTTTGTTGCACGTTTTCCCTCCCACTCTATCTGGGATCTCCAGATTTGATCCTTTCCTGAGTGGTTGGCATTGGTAGCCAGGCACCATCTAGTTCTGGTCTCGAGGACCATTGTGTCCTAGGGCTGATTGCTTCTAAATGCCCTTGGTTTTGTTTTGTTTTGTTTTTGTGTGTGGGTTCTTCTTCACTTCTGATGCTAGGAGACAGTTAGCTGCATCTTAGATGGCCACTTGAAAGCTTTTAAGACCCCAGTAGCTACTCACCAATGTAGGATGTGGAGCAACGCTTTTATGTACTTTGTTGTGCCAATTGACTCTGGTGTCCCCCAGTACTATGGTCCTGAGACAGTAGATCTATTGGGTGTCTCTTCCATAGCGTCTGGTTGTCTGTGAGGGATTACTCTCTGTCTGTCTTCTATTGTTTCTGTAAAGACTGCAGGTATTTTGTATCACTGGTTTCTGTGCAAGATCAACCTCAGCTGAATCTGTCCTTGGTATAGAGTATACTTCTGTACACTGACCCCCGTCTGATCATCTCAGGTGTTAATGTGTTTATCTGTAGCCTGGTGTTTGGTGTTAATGGCAATGCAGTATTCTGGACACATTGGTTGGTATTAGCATCTGTCATTTATCTGTTATGTACACAATTCGGTGTCCTCCCATTTCCTAATGTTATTATGGTGGTCATATATCCTTCCTGTATATCCGTCCTCCTACCCATGAGTCGGGTTTGACTCGAGGGCACATAACAACATAACAACAACAACCCATGTCAGCATGTAGGCCCCAACTACCCCAAAATTAATCCCTCCCCTTACCTCCCTATCCCAGTAACCTACTAGGTGAGTTCCCTTTCCAAGTAAACCCTTCTCTATCTTTTTACAGTAATGGGCTCATACAGTATTTGTCTTTCTGCGATTGACTTATTTCACTCAGCATAATGTCCTCCAGGTTCATCCACGTTTCGAGATGATTCGTGTATCCCTCATTGTTCTTAATGTGGCATAGTATTCCATTGTGTGGATATACTATAATTTGGTTATCTACTCATCCATTGATGGGCATTTAGGTTGTTTCCATCTCTTTGCTATGGTGAATTGTGCTGCGATGAACATAGGTGTACATATGTCTGTTCGTGCACTATCTCTCACATCTTTAGGATATATTCCTAGTAATGGAATTGCTGGGTCAAATGGTACTTCTATTTTCAGTTTTTT
>NW_006922461.1:250295-251526 GCF_000298275.1 Orycteropus afer afer
GGTGAAGTGTGTATTCAAGTCTTTTGCCCATTTGTGAATTGGGTTATTTTTCTTTGTGGGGTTGAGGTGTTGAAGTTTTCTAAAGATTTTGGAGATAAGTTCTTTATCAGATATGTCATCGGCAAATATTTTCTCCCAATCTGTAAGTTCTCTTTCTTTCCTTTTGATGAAATCTTTCGATGGGCACAATAATTTAATTTTTAAAATGTCCCAGTCATCTAGCTTCTCTTCTATCTCCTGCACATTCTGGGTTATGCTTGAGAGTCTATTTATGCCATAAATTAGGGCTCCCAGATTTTCCTTATTTTATCTTTGATTATTTTATAGTTTTAGGTTTTACATTTAAGTCTTTGATCCAGCTTGAGTTTGTTTTTGTGTATGGGGTGAGGTATGGGTCTTGTTTCATTTTTCTATAGGTGGATATCCTGTTTCACCAGCACCATTTGTTAAAGAGGCTGCCTCTTCCCCATTTAATGGGGTTTGGAACTTTGTAAGATCAGTTGTCCATAGATGGATGGGTCTATATCTGGACTTTCGATTCTGTTCCATTGGTCTATCTATCTATCATTGTACCAATACCATGCTATTTTGACTACTGTGCCTGTATAGTAGTTCTTAAGATCTGGGAGTGTGACATCTCCCACTTTGTTTTTCTTCTTGAGAAGTGCTCTGTTTATTCTAGGTCTCTTTCCTTTCCATGTGAAATTAGTAATTAGTTTTTCCATGTCCTTAAAACATTTTGTTGAAATCTGGATCAGGATTGCATTAAATGTATAGATTGCTTTAGGTAGTATTGACATTTTCACAATGTTTAGTCTACTTATCCATGAACAAGGCTGTTGTTGTTAGTTGCTGTTGAGTCGCTTCCTCATAGCGACCCCATGCACAGCAGAACAAAACACCGCCTGATCCCACGCCAGCTCCATGATCCTTGCTATACCTGAGCCCATTGTTTCAGCCACCGTGTCAATCCATCTCTTCAAAGTACTTCCCCTCTTTCGTCGACCCTCCACCTTACTAAACATGACATCCTTCTCCAGGGAATGGTTTCCTCTGACAACATGACCAAAGTAGGTGAGATGAAATCTGGCCATCCTCGCTTCCAAGGAGCATCTCAGCTGCACTTCCTCCAGGACAGATCTGCTAGTTCTTTTGGCAGTCCATGGGACCTTCAGCATTCTTCACCAGCACCACAACTCAAAAGCATCAACTCTTCTTCAGTCTTTCTTAT
>NW_006922461.1:256906-262934 GCF_000298275.1 Orycteropus afer afer
AAAACTGGATATCCACTTGCAGAAAAATGAAACAAGACTCATACCTCACCCCATACACAAAAACAAACTCAAGCTGGAGCAAAGACTTAAATGTAAAACCGAAAACTATAAAATTCATCAAAGATAAAATAGGGGGAAATCTGGGGGCCCTAATTTAGAGCATAAACAGACTATCAAGCATAACCCAGAATGCACAGGAGGTAGAAGAGAAGTTAGATGACTGGGACCTTTTAAAAATTAAATTCTTGTGCACATCAAAAGAGTCGTCAGAAGGGTAAAAAGAGAACCTACAGTTTGAGAGAAAATATTTGCCTATTACATATCTGATAAATGACTTATCTCCAAAATATATAGAACACTTCAATACCTCAACACCAAAAAGACAAACAACTCAATTCACAAATGGGAAAAAGAATTGAACAGACATTTCACCGAAGATGATATACTAGTGGCCAACAAACACATGAGAAATTGCTCACAATCATTAGTCATTAGAGAGATGAAAATCAAAATAACAATGAGATATCATCTCACCCCAGGAGTAATAGCAAAGTTCAACAGAACAGAAAACAACAAATGCTGGTGAGGTTGGAGAGAGATTTGAACTCTTGTGCACTGCTGGTGGGATTGTAAAATGGTACAACCATTGTGGCAAATGGTATAGTGTTTCCTTAGAAAACTGAAAATAGAAGTAACATTTGACCCAGAAATTCCATTAGTAAGAGTATATCCAAAAGAGGTTAGAGACAGCATACTAACAGGCATATGTACACCTGTGTTCGTCACAGAACACAATTGTCTAGTGCAAAGAGATGGAAACAACCTAAATGCCCAACCACGGATGAGTGGATAACCAAATTATGGTACATACACCCAATGGAATACTATGCCACATTAAAGAACAATGAAGGATAGGCAAATCATCTCACAACATGGGTGAGCCTGGAGGACATTACGCTGAGTGAAATAAGTCAATCACAGAAGGACAAACACCGTATGAGCCCATTAGTGTATAAAGACAAAGAAGGGTTTGCTTGGAAAAGCAAACTCACTTTGTAGGTTACTGGGATGAGGTGGGAAGGGGAGAGATAATTCCAGGCTAGTTGGGGCCCACATGCTGGCATGGGTAAGGAGAGGGAGGACACTGAATTGTGCACATAGGAGATAGACAACAAGTGCTAATACCAACCAGTGTGCCCACAATACTGCATTACCATTAACACCAAACACCAGTCTATAGATAAGCAAACACATAAACACCTGAGAGGATTAAATGGGCATCAGTGAACAGGAGTATACTCTAGACCAAGGATAGATTCAGCAGAGGCTAATCTTGCACAGATATCAGTGATACAAAATACCTGCAATCCTTACAGAAACAATAGAAGCAGACACAGAGTAATCCCTCACAGACACACAGACACTGTGGGAGAGAGATCCAATGGATCTACTGTCTCAGGACCATAGTATTGGGGGGCACCAGATTCAATTGGCACAACAAAATATATAAAAGCTTTGTTCCTCATCCTACATTGGTGAGCAGTGACTGGAGTCTTAAAAGCTTTCAGGTGGCCATCTAAGATGCACCTAAAGGTCTCCTATTTGGGGGAACAAAGAAGAGTGCAAGAAAAAATATATAAAGGGCATTTGGAAGCAATCAGCCTTAGGACATAATGGCCCTCAAGACCAGAAGAACTAGATGGCGCCCAGCTATGAATGCCAATCACTCAAGAAAGGATAAAATCTGCAGATCCTGGATAGAGTGGGAGAAAAAATGTGGAACAAAATGCAAAAAACTCAATAATGACCAGAACTACTGGTTGGATGGAGTCTGGTGAGACCCCCAATACTATGGCCCTGGGATACATTCTGGACCTGGAATAAAGTTCACTCTCAGGGGCTGGCTTTCAGCCCAATAGGAAACAAGATGTACATACAGACCACTCAACCAAGGGTGATGCACCCACATACGCTATGGAAATACACCCCTTGGAGCAATAGACCATGGGGCACCAGAGGGGCAACATTCACATGGAGGAAATGCAGGATAAACAGGAGTGCATAACTATGAGGGGCAGGGGGAGAGGGTTACTGGGCAGCGAGGGGAGGAGACTGTGTTAGGGTTGGGCATGTTAAATGGAGAGTGAAACTAAATGTACACATAATGTTGAATGTAAAACAAACTCTTAAAATAAAAAATTAAAAAGAAAAAAATACCACTTGATCCAACAATCCCATTACTAGGTATGTATCTTTAAGAAGTGAGAGCCAGGACGAGAAAAGATAATTGCACACCCATGTTCACTGCAGTACTATTTACAATAGCACACAGATGGAAAAAACCTAGGTGCCCATCAACAGAAGAATAGATAAGGAAACTATGGTACATATACACAGTGGAATACTATGCAATCCTAAAGAATAACATAGAATCTTCAAAACACTACATAATGTGGATGAACTTGGAGGGCATTATGCTGAGTGAAATATGTCAATCACAGAAGGACAAACATTGTATTAGTTCTTTATTGTAAAATGTCAAGGAAAGGTTTATATATGGAAATATGGTTTATATATGGAATGAAACTTCTTTGTTGGTTACCAGGGTGGGTGGGGAGGGGATAAAACATTGCAAAATTAAAAAAAAAAAAAAGATCATATACAAATGACATTCTATAGAGATCAGCAACAGCAGAGGTTATAATAATATCTAAACTTTCCCAGTAATTAAAAACTACAGCCCAATTCCCTTATAGAGAAGGTTTTGGAAAATAATTCCATTTTAAAGCCACATTCTAACATAAATAAATTTCAGAAGACTGGATACAATTATACATTTATATCCATTTATATTTATTTACTTTTATCTATCTTCCTGTCTTCAGAGACAGGGAAAAATAAAGTTCTACCTTCACTCCATGCCTATAAATGTAACTTAAAGAAATTGTTTATATAATGATTTTAATTCTTGAGGTCCAAGAACAAAAATGCAACTCCCAATCTTCACGTGCATTTTCAAGCCATATAAAATCATAACACTTTAGAGTACTCTGAGAACAGTTTGGCAATTGTAATGTGTGTCCATTCTCTTCCTTCCTTTCCTTCTCAATAAATAATGGATAAAGCAACAAAATAAAATAAAATGAAGGAAGATAAAGGTACTAAGGGACTGGCTTACATGCTTTCATGGATGTGATTAGACTTAAAATAAGTGGAAGGGGGAAGTTAATCTTACAAGTACGAGCAGACCGATGGCTTGAAAATCCAAGGGATGGCTTGCAATGCAGTGAATTACTTAGTATGGTGCTTCTAGCCACAGTCTTTGTGACTCCCATCAGATGATTGGGTGGGACTGTGCAAATGCAAGGTGCTTGTGGCCCACCAAGGAGATTGGATAGCTTGCTAATAATGTAAATAATTTACATGCCACCCTTGTGGAGGTGGGACTGTGCAAATAAGATGTATGGAATCCTACATGAGGATTAGTAAATTTTGCCAACTACTAGGCTTAAAATAGGAGCTCTGATGGCATAGTGCCTAAGGCATTTGACTGCTAACCAGAAGGCTGGTGGTTCAAACCCACCAGCCACTCCTGGGAAGGAAGATTGAGCAATCTACTTCTGTATTGATATCGCCTTGGAACCCAAGGAGGGGTCGCTATGAGTCAGATCTGACTCAACGTCTGTGAGGTTTCCGCCCCCTCAGGCTTAAAATGAGCCATCCCAGAGGCAGAAAGGGGGATCTCACTACTATCAAGAAAGAAGATCCAAGAGTGGAGCACATCCTTTGGACCTGAGTGAGATCTCTGCACTGAACCTCTTTGACCCAGGAAACACAGAGAGTAACACTTTGCTGACATGGGTGAGAGACAATGGAGATGGCAAGAGACAACAAGAAGCAGTGGCAGGGAAGCAATGGCAACAGAGGCAGCAGAGATCAGAATGAGATAGAGTGGTGGGCTTCCAGGCCCATGGAATGGGAAATCTGAATGCCTTCAGGCAAGAAGCTGCCTAGTGGAGTGAGGTGCATCTCGAGGCATCTATTTGCAGAACTAAAGAGCTTTGTAACACTCCCCTGAGCAGAGCAGGAGCCAAAGCAACCCAGGTCACAGAGGACAAGGCCAGAGAGAAGTGTACCTACAGCATGGCTGAGAAGAGGCTGTCATGGCTGAAGAATGTTTCCTGACTTGTTTCTGATCCTGAATAAACCTTCAGTATTATCCCTACTTGAGAAAATGGTGCCAGGCCTTGAACCCCACCTCCACTTATTATTGGATATGGGTTGCCTCTGAGATGGGTCATGACTTTGGATTAGGTGGCTCCTTTCTCCCAGGACAATTCCTGGAGAGAAACTCAGCTGAGAGTTCTTGGCTGCCAAAATTCCCAGTAGCTGGGAGAATGAATAAATTGATCCTGAATGGGGATAAATCTGGTAGGCACACTAATGCATACACTATAGTTTATTAGATTACTTATGAAGGCCATATGATGCTTCTGAGTTGGAAGGAATGAGTGGTGGTTGGAAGTAAAGAAGCTGGAATCTGGGTGAAGGCCAGGGGAATTATGGAAACAGAAGGCAGAGAGAACTGAAGACTAACAGAAAACAAATGTTAGTTCTTTAGCATTTCAAGGATTGATGAGATTTTCCCTTGTAGAATCCTCCTGTGAATGAATACTGCGAGTTCATGTTGTTCACTAGAGAATAGGGGCTCTATTGTGAGCCAGATAAGCAGACAAGAAGGAAATCCTGTCAAAATAATCTGGAGTAGGAAATTCTTCCTAAGGCAGAGTTGTTTTTGTTTTGTTTGGTTTTTGTCATCAGTGCATATCACACTATAGTCAAATGCTTACTTCACCTAACACACACAAGTTATGCCCTGGGCAAAAGGATGAATTCCTAGTTTGTTAAAGATTTTTATCTTAAATGCTTGTTGATGTTTTTCCAAAATGATTTTTTTTCCTGCATTAAACTGATCTGATTAGCTTGCCTTTTTTTCTTTCGATTGTTAACATCGTGCATTATATTGATAGATTTTCAAATATCAAATGTGTGCTGAATTCCTGGAATAAACCCAGGAATTCATGGTACATTATTCTTTTTATATATTTTGAGATTCAATTTGTTAAGATCATGTTGAGGATATTTGCATCTATATTCGTGAAAGATATTGGTCTGTAGTATGCTTTATTTATAATACCTTCATATGGATTTGGTATCAAGGTCATGCTGGCCTCACAAAACTAAATTTATTTGTTCTTCTTTTGTATTCTAAAAATTTTCACATGAAATTAGTGTTGTTTATTCTTTAAAGTTTGGCAGACTTTGCCAGTAAAATCATCTGGGACTAGAGATTTCTTTTCCATAAAGTTGTTAACTAAAAATTCAGTTTCTTTAATAGGTATAGGATTTATATCCTTCAATAAACCAAAAATAACAGAATCACTCTGACTGGTACAGATCTTCAAAATAATAAAATCTTAAATATTTTCTTTAAACAAGACTCCTTGACAAAAATTTTTTTCCCCTGGTTTCTGCTGTGCTGGTTTCTGAGAATATGATAATGAGGTGAAAAATTTGCTGTTTTTCTTCCATGAATAAATTTATATAAATTTGGTGACTTCTGTGATTTTTAAGTATTTTTCTTTGTTAAAAAGGAGCTCTGGTGGTGTAGTGCATAAAGTGTTTGACTGCAAACCAGAAGGTTGGTGGTTCAAACCCATCAGCCACTCTATGGAAGGAAGACTGGGCAATCTACTTCTGTAAAGATTTACTGGCTCAGAAATCCAAAGGTGGTCACTATGAGTCGGAATCAACTCAATGGCAGTGAGTTTGGTTTTTTGTTTGATTATTTGTTAGAACAACATCAAAATAAAACATACTGTTCCAAACTTACAGAAATAAGAATTTACTAGAGGTTCCGGCAAGATGGCAGACTAGGCAGAAAGACTGCACAGACCCTCTTCAACAAAGAAAAGGGAAACCAATTAACACAAACACAGAATATAATCCTGGACCCCTGAGCCTTGAA
>NW_006922461.1:263728-264198 GCF_000298275.1 Orycteropus afer afer
TATTTTTTTTTTTTTTAATTTAAGTTGGGTTTTTTTCCCCTTTTTTCTCATGGTTAACCCCATTCCTTGTTTTTCTTTTTGCATTTTTCCCATTTTTTTCCTTCATTATCCTCCTTCTCTACTTTTGTTCTCTTAGTGCCCTATCCCCAGATATTGCAGGCTTTATTGTTTTTTCTTCTTCTTTTTCCTTTTTTTGGTTACTGTTCCTGTGTGATTACATGGCATGTTTTTTGTCCCTGGGCTTTTAGTTTTTTGAAGGTTATTCCATTGTAATTTGTGTCTAATTGAGTAGGAGACAACAACAGTTTCCATAAGACACAACTACAGCCACACCTCCTGCAACTTCACTTATTGAGCGAGAGCCATGACCTCCTCCACCGATGGGCCAATGATAAAAAACCATCAAGAAGAGCCAGAATCACCCTTGACTGCTCTTCACAAACAGTTAACAGAGATCTAAATACAACAAT
>NW_006922461.1:273280-282857 GCF_000298275.1 Orycteropus afer afer
GGGTTTGAACCGTCAGCCTTCTGGTTAGCAGTCAAGTGCCTTAGGCACTATGCTACCAGAGCTCCCTGGAGATTTTCAGGTGCTTTTCCTCAATTTGAGTCATGCCATGTCAGCACATGGAGGTCCTGTAAGACTTACTTTATTGATATCATCAAGGTTGGTTCTACTCTGATGAGTCAGCTCTTTACCAGTCCTATTTTGAGTGCCTTCCGACCCAAGGGGCTTGTCTTCCTGCGCTGTGTCAGACAATGTTTCTGAGCTATTCATAAAGTTGCCCAGTAATATATCAGACAGTGTTTTTCTGCTATTCATATGGTTTTCCCTGGCCAATTTTTGAGAAGTGGATGACCTCCTCCTTCTTCCTAGTTTGTCTTAGTCTGTAAGCTGCATTGAAATCTGTGCACCACATGCAACTCTGCTGGAGTCTGAAACACCAGTGGCACAACCTCAAGCCTCACGGCAATGTACAAGCCTCACAGGATGACAAACTGACAGACAAGTTTGTCTCCCTTAGCTGTTGGAAACCTCTGCACCCTCCACTTACCTGATTCCTACCTGGAAGCTGCCACTTTGTGCTCCCTGGCCGCTCCCTCCCTTTCCTGGCTCTAGAGGGTGTGGGGCCTAGCCTTGCCTCGCACCCCTTTTTACTTGGATATCCTGCCATACCAGAGGTCCCAGGCCTCTCCTACTCCCTCTCTTTCCTGGCTCTAGGAGCCTTGCCTCCTGCCCCTTTTTGCCTGGATAACAAGGGGATACTGATGATTTAAAATCAGGAAAAGTGTCTGTCAGGGTTGTTTCCTTTTACCATAGAAGCTGAATTATATAAAGAAGAACATGACATCAGAATTGGAAGAAGACTCATTAACAACTTGTGATATGTAGAGGACACCACTTTGCCTGATGAAAGTGAAAATTTGAACCACTTCCTCATGAATATCACGTCAACATAAAGAAAACAAAAATATTCACAAATGGACCAGTAAGTAACATCATGATAAATGAGAAAAGATTGAAGTTGTCAGAGATTTTGTTTTACTTGGATCCACAATCAATAGCTACAGAAGCAGCAGTCAAGAAATAAATTATGTATTCCATTGGGCAAATCTGCTACAAAAGAACTCTTTAAAGAATTAAAAAGCAAAGATGTCACTTTGAAGACTAAGGTGCACCTGACCCAAGTCATGGTATTTTTATTCGCCTCAGATTCATATGAGAGCCGGACAATGAATAAGGAAGACTGCAGAAGAATTGATGCCTTTAAATTGTAGTGTTGGTGAAGAATATTGAATATACCATGGAGTGCTAGAATAACGAACAAATCTGTTTTGGAAGAGGTACAGCAGGAATGCTCCTTAGAAGCAAGAATGGCCATACTTAGTCTCTCATACTTTGGTCATGTTCTCAAAAGGTACCAACCCCTGTAGAAGAATATCATTCTTGGGAGAGTAGAGGGTCAGCATAAAAGGGGAAGACTCTAGATGAGATGGACTGACACAGTGGCTGCAATGATGGGCACAAGCATGGAAACAATTGTGCGGGTGGTGCAGGAATGGGCAATGTTTTGTTCTGTTGTACAGAGTTGTTATGATCGGAACCAGCTCAACTGCACCTAACAACAACAACATAATGGAAGTGCCTGGGAAATGTAGGATATCATTGTTGATGTCAGATGGATCTTGGCTGAAAGCAGAGGATACCTGAAAGATGTTTGCTGTGTTTTATTGCGCATGCAAAAGAATTCGAATCAAAAGGTTGGCAGTTGAAACCCACCAGCTGCACCTTGGAGAAAGACGAGGAAGTCTGCTTCTGTAAAGATTTACAGTCTTGGAAACCCTATGGGGGTAGTTCTACTCTGTCCTAAAGTGTCACTATGAGCCAGAATCGACTTGACGGTGTGGGTTTTGGGTGTGGGTCATAACAAAATCTGGATAATATTGCAAAGAGTGTGAATTCTAGAATTACACTCATGTGGAATATGTACATAGACCAACAAGCAGGCATTTGAACAGAACAAGGGAATATTGGATGGTTTTAAACTGAAAAAGCTGTGTTGCAGGGTTATACCCTTTTACCATGCTTATTCACTCTGTACACAGAACAAATAATCTGAAAATTTGTATTTTAAAAAATTTTTTATTGTGATTTGGGTGAAAGTTTACACAGCAAATTCATTTTCTATACAGCAGTTCATACACATTTTATTTCATGACATTGACTGCAATTCCCCACAATGTAACAGCTCTCTTTCCACTTCCTTCCCATAGTTATCTCTTCTCTATGTCCTTCCCTCCTATGCACTCCTGCCCCCTGAGCTGTCTCCCTGTGCAAACACTGCCCTTCTGTTCACCCATGATTCATTACTCCAAGAAGTGTATCTACCTAATATAAATATTCACCCTATATGCCTGTCTATTGTTTGGCTGGAAGCCACAGGAGTGAGTTCAATTACAGACTTAAAGGGTGGATAGGGGCCATAGTCTCTGGGGTCTCACCAGACTCTATCAGACCAGCAAATCTGGTCTTTTTTTAAATGATTTTGAATTTTGTTCCACATTGTTCTCCCACTCTATTCAGGATCTCTTGCACCAGTCCTCCTCTGAGTGGTTAACAGTGGTAGCCATACACCCTCCAGTTCTTTTGGTCTTGTGGTCATATTGACTGAGGATCACATGGTCTACCAGTCCCTTGGACTAATTCTTTCCATATGTCTTTGGTTTTCTTCATTCTTCTTTGCTCTAGTTGAGGAGAGACCCATCATTGCATCTAGATGGCCGCATGCAAGCTTTTAAGATCCCAGTTGCTACTCACCAAAGCAGGATACAGAACAACGTTTTTATGTAGTATGTTATGCCAATTGACCTTGATGTCCCCTGCAACCATGGTCCCGAGCCACAGGTCCAATTACTCGCTCCCTCCAGGTAGCTGGCTGTGGCCAAAAAGCCACTACAACCTTGTCCCTTGTCAGATCTACTATACACCTGGACATTCTTACAGTGCACAAAAATACGTGTGTAGAAACATTGTCTGCTAACCCTATGTTGTGGTCATGGGCATACTACCCCCTGCCTAGACATACTTGATCATTCAGCCTGTCCACCCATCTATCCACCTTTAGATCAATGCTTGCCTTCATTGACAACACAGTACTGTACATACAAAAGGGTTAACCTTTGTTGCCTGTACCTCCCATGTACCTCTCTCTGTTTTTTTCCTCTTCAGTGCCACTGTGTTGATCACTCACAGTTGGTACATTGCCTTTCCCTTCACCCATATCAATACTTGTCTCTATCTATGTAGCAGTGTTCCCTTCCCTCCCCTCCCATCCCTGGTAACCAACAAAGAAAGTTTCCTTACATATATAAACCTTCCTTGACTTTTTACAATAATGAACTAATACAATATTTGTCCATCTGTGATTGACTTATTTCATTCAGCATAATGTCCTTCAAGTTCATCCACATTATGTGGTGTTTTGTGGATTCTACACTATTATAAATTATTATTATTCTACATTATGGAAATCTGTATTATATGAAGAAGCATACAGCATCAGGGTTGGAGGAAAACTCATTAATAATCTGCTATATGCAAATGACACAACCTTGCTTGATGAAAGTGAAGAAGACTTGAAGCACTTACTGATGAAGATCAAAGACTGCAGCTTTCAGTATGGATTACGCCTCAACATAAAGAAAACAATAATCCTCACAACTGGACCAATTAACATCATCATAATAAATGGAGAAAATATTGAAGTTGTCAAGGATTTCATTTTACTGGATCCATAATCAATGCCCAATGAAGCAGCAGTCGGGAAATCAAATGACATATTGCATTGGGCAAATCTGCTGGGGGGGGGGACCTTCTTTAAAGTGTTAAAAACCAAAGATGTCATTTTGAGAATGAATGTGCAACCAATCCAAGCCATGATATTTTCAATCGTTTCATATGTATACGAAAACTGGACAACACTAAGGAAGACCAAAGGGGAATTAATGAATTTTAATTATTATTGTTGTTGTTTTTGTTGTTTTTGTTATGTGCCATCAAGTCAGACCCAACTCATAGTGACCCCTCCTTGGGTTTCCGAGGCAGTATCACTACGAAAGTAGATTGCCCCATCTTCCTTCTGAGGAGTGGCTGGTGGGTTTGAACCGCCAGCCTTCTAGTTAGCAGTCAAGTGCCTTCGGCACTATGCTACCAGAGCTTTGAATATACTGTGGACTTCCAGAAGAACAAATGAATCTATCTTAGAAGAAAGAATGGCTAGACTTCTTCTCACGTACTTTGGACATGTTATCAGGAGGCACCAGTCCCTGGAGAAGGATATCATGCTTGGAAAAATGGGTATCAGAGAAAAAGAGGAAGACTCTCACAAAGATTGACACAATGGCTGCAACAATGGGCTCAAGCATAGCAATGATTGTGCACATGGCACAGGACCAGGCAGTGTTTTCTTCTATTGTAGGTGGGATGTTTATGAGTCAGAACTGACTCACAGCACCTAACAATAACAACCATAAAATTGACCCCATTAGAAAGAGGAAGCTTAAGCCAATCAAATTTTTTAAAGTGATAAAGGATCTATCACTCAAAAAAGCAGCTGGCCCTGATGGTTTGACAAGGGAATCTTGCCAAACATTCACAGGCATGATTGTCCAGAGCTACATAATGTATTATATAGCATGGAAAATGCAGAAAATCTTTTATATCTTTTTATGAAGCAATTATAATTTTGATGCCTAAACCTGAAAAAGAAAGTACAAAAAAAAAGAGAAAACCACAAACCAATATCATTCATGAATATTAGGGCAATAATACTAAATAAAATATATGCAAAATGATTCTAACATTACATTAAGAAAATAATACTCCATGTCTAATTTGAATTTATTCTTGGAATGGAATATTGGTTGGATATTATGAAATTCATTAATAAAATATACTATATTAACATATCTGAGGGTAAAAATCATATGATTATCTCCACAGATGCTAAAAAGCCTTCAACAAAATTTAACACACTTTCCTAATTTTAAAAACACTCAATAAAATAAAATTGATGAATACTTCCTTTACATGATAATAGGTATGTGTGTTGGTGTGTGTATACACCTTAATACTAAATTAAGTGTCTTACTTAATAAGAAACACTAGAGGAATTTCTCTAAAATCAGGAACAAAGTATGGATACCCGTCATCTCATTGACTCTTTAACATTAAACTGCAAGTATTAGCCAATACAATTATGCAAGAGAAATTAGAGGTATAAGAGTTTAAAAAACAAAAAAAAGTAAAACTATCCCTATTTGCAGATGGTATGATCTGTAGTGATACCGCCTTGGAAACCCAAGGAAGGGTCACTATGAGTCGGGTCTGACTTGACAGCATATAACAACAACAGCATGATAGTATACCTGGAAAACCCAACAGAGTCAATGATAAAAACTAATTCAAGCAATGAAAGTATTCAGCAAGTTAGCAGGATATAAAGATAACATATAGGAATAAACTGATTCATGGACACAGCTGCTTCAGTTAGCAGAGATAATCTCGGGGGAAATTCTATTTAAAATATCAAGACAGAAGATAAAATAATTAAGAATAAATTTAATAATATGAAAATATATACAATGAAAATTTAAATCATTCCTGAAAGACACAGAAGTAGTCTTCAACAAATGGAAAGACATTCCATTGTCTTGGCTAGGACAAGTCAACATCATTCTCCTTCCTAAGTTATTTTATAAATTACGCTCAGTAAAAATACCAATATACTTCTTATTCTGGGACTAGACAAGTTGATACTACAGTCCTTGAGGAAAAATAAACATGCAAGAAAGCTATATATTCTAAGTTTCTTGAGGGAACAGTGGTGGTTTAATGGCAGAATTCTCGCTTTCCATATGGAAGTCCTAGTTTCATTCCCAGCCAATGCAGCTCATGTGCAGCCACCACCTGACTGTCAGAGAAGGCTTACATGTTGTTATGATGCTGAGCAGGTTTCAGCAGAGCTTCCAGACTAAGATGGGCTAGGAAAAAGGGCCTGGTGATCTACTTTCTAAAATCAGCCAGTGAAAACCCTTTGGATTGCAATGATCCTATCCCATTATACCTGGACTTGCCATAAGTCAAGACCAACTCTACAGCAGCTAACAACAACAAAGTTTCTGCGACTGGCTATGCTCCCTTCTGCCACAAAGTCTTTACACATGCTGTTTTTCTCATTCCCACCTCACTTAATCAGTTCCTTCTTCACCTTCAGATCTCAGCTCAAGCATCCATCTGGTAAATCTTCCTTACACACCTACACCTACATACACACACAGAGTCCATAGCTGATCCTTTTGTTATACATCCTCCAAAACTGTGCTCCTGTCAATAGCATTCAGCCAAGTTTGATGTTATTCACACACTGGGAGATTTATTTGGTTAAAGCTGGTCTCCTCTCTTAGGCTGAGAAGGCCATGAGAATGAGGACAAGAACTTCTTTTGTCCATCACATATCTCCTATGCCCAGCACTGCCCCTGGGACATAATTATCACTTAAAAATATTTTTGAATAAGTAAATATCAAGATATAAAAAATAAAAAGGAAACGTTAAGCCATTTTTGAGGAATTTTGATCTCTAGGTCCAAGTTTTGAAAGTAGTAAAGATGTGAATTTAGCACCCATGTTTGTAATGCTAAAAGGAGAAAAAGTGCCAGAATAAATGAACCAAAAGGAATACTTTTTCTCATTTTCCCAGGGCAAGACCTTGATCTCATTTTTTCTCAACCAAGACAGCAGATTTTGCCTTCCCAGGCTCGATCCATCTCTTCCTTTTCCACTGGCATCTACTTCAAATTCTCCACTCCTACTGTCTCAAGGTCTTCCTGCCTCAGTCCCAATCCACTGAATATTCACTGGCAAGATTATCTTTGGAAGGTCATATCTGCTAATATTACTTCTCCTTCAATAAAAATCATCAGTAGTTTGCTTTCAAAGACCAATTAACTAAAGTGCTTCCTCCCAGCAGTCGATTACAAAACCAATATTTATTAAACATCTACTATGTGCTTGATTTTGGCATTCAAGGTCTCTAACAACATAACTTGCAAGCCTTAATAATTTGGATCTTTAGCCAGAGATCAGTGGGAAGTCATGATGGGCTCTGAGCAGAGGAGTGACATGACTGGATAAATCACTGATTTAAAACCAGAGGAAGGCAGTGTGGAAACAAGGAGACTGGCTAGGCACCATTTGCAGTGCTCCAGGGGGTAGATGATGGTCACCTGGGCTGGGTCATAGCAGTGGCAATGAAAAGAAGTGAATGGATTGAAGGGATATTGAGAAGGTCAAACCAACTTGACTTGGTGATAGACTGGATTGAAGAAAAGGGGCTGAGGGAGAGGGAGATGCTGAGAAGGAGTTCAAAATTCCTGATTGTATAATAGGTGGTTTTGCCATTCACATGCTAAAACTGAGATGACCTTGAGAGGCTAAGTGCATCTGTACTGTCTTCTATCCCCATTTTCCAGAAAAGAGGCTGGATATCTATCTGGGTCTGGAGCTTCAAGAAGAGACCTGGGCTGGGAATGTCAGTTTCAGGTTATTGGAGAAAACAGAGAGTGAAGGAAAAACAAACAAACAAACTTATGATTGAGCCTTGAGGAACTCTAACATGGAATGACCAGGCAGAAGAGGATGAGCTCCCAATAATAGCAACAGCAATGACGATAACTTTTAATACTTGAAACTTACTGGCATTCACAGTTCTATTCTGCAGGTAGATAGATAGATAGATAGGTAATTTAATCCTTACACCAACCCTGCAGGATAGTTACTATTAGAATCACTCCTTCAATGTTTTATAGGCGAAGAGCAGACAAGTTAAGTAACTTGCTCAAGGTCACGTAGCTGTAAGGGTGGAGCTGGTATATGAACCTAGGTGGACTCACCCCAGAGCCCAGTATCCAAAACACTGTGCTCTGAAGCGCAGGAGATGGAGTCAGGCAAATGTGATGCCATAGAATTTGAAGGGAGAGGGTTTGAAAGTGTGAGTTGTCAACAGTGTTCAGTGCTACTGAAAGATCAAATAAGGCGAGACATGCAATTCTTTTTGATTCAGTAACATGGAAGATGTCTTAGGCTGGGTTCTCCAGAGAAGCAAAATCAGTGAAGCTTGTGTGTGTGTGTGTGTGTGTGACTTATTCATTGCAAATACCTTTTTTCAACAACATCAGTGGTGACTATACATGTGGACCTTACCACAAGGAATACACAGGAACCAGACTGACTACATCTGTGGAAAGAGGCAATGAAGAAGCTCAATATCTTCAGTCAAAACAAAGCCAAGAGCTGACTGTGGAATAGAACATAAATTGCTCATATGCAAGTTCAAGTTGAACCTGAAGAAAAGTGAAACAAGTCCATGAGAGCCACAATATGGCCTTGAGTATATCCCACCTGAATTTAGAGACCACATTTGATGCATTGAACACCAATGAATGAAAGCCACACCAGTTATGGGGTGACATTAAGAACATCATACATAAAGAAAGAAAATGGTTATTAAAAAGACTTCCAGTAAGATGGTGGAATAGGCAGACAAGCTACACAGACCCTCTTCAACAAACAAATGAGAAAACAATTGACAGAGATAGAGAAGATAATCCTGGAACCCTGAGCTTTGAAAGGAAGTATACAGAAGTGGATTAGGCACCAACTGGTGAAAAAACCTGAATGAAAACAGTGAGTATGGAGATGGATGGAGCTGTGGACTGTCAGCTACTCTGATGGCATCAATAGCCTGAATATTTCCAAGTGGTGTTGGGACCTAAGAATTGACCTAAAGATCACCCTGGTCGCCAAAAGCTGCAGGGATGGCTGCTCCAGTGGTGGATGACTAGGAAGGGAAACAGCAAGGAGGGAAATGATCTAAACTGTGGACTTTCAGCTCTCCAGAGGGCATAGTCTCTTTGATTGTTTACAAATGGCAGCCATTTTGGATATTTAAAGTGACCAAGGGTGCAGCTATTTTGAATGTTTACAAGCAGTGGCCCTTTTTGATATTTAAAGTGACAGCATTCTCATTTGCATTCCAGGGACCTAAGAATAGGCTCCATTTGCTAAGGACAGCAGGGACATATGGGAGGCTGACAATGGGAAAGGAGACAGATGGTGAGTGTGTAAGTGCTGCAAACTAGCAAATAGAGGAGGACAGTACCCCGCTTGCTTAAATAACATCCAAACAAATCAAAGAAAACAAAAATCTTGGGCAAGTCATTCCAACATATAATCACCAATTAAATATAAACACAAAAATGTCACAATGCCTCAGAGAAAACAGATCATCATAGTCCACACAAAGAAGCAGGAGAAACAAGGGATTAGGATACAGATCCAGAACACATCCCTGAGGAACAAGCAGCAATGGAAATCCCTGATAAAGAATTTAGAAGAATTATAATTAGGTACCTTCAGTGGATTGAGAGACAGATAAAGGAAAACACTAACAAAATTGAGGAAAACACAGAGAAAATGCTAGAACAATTTCAAAAGACAATACAAGAACAAAATGACAAAATAAATGAA
>NW_006922461.1:284763-286255 GCF_000298275.1 Orycteropus afer afer
TATGGAAGTATCCAAAGTAAATAAGCCTGTAAGATTGTAAACAGGGAACCAGAGACATCAATGGGCAATGAGGACAACCATAAACCAAAAAGAGGGAAGAATTATGTAGTTACAGAGCTTCTGAATGGTAGGGAACTCAAGACAACTGCAAGATAGAATAGACTGTTCTAAACTTGGGAAGAAAACTATAAATCACAGGTAACCTCAAAGAAAAATGATAAACCTTCATACCAAAATAAAAAAAAAAAAGGACTGGCACAAATATTTAGCAAATACTAAAACAATAGCAATGAAAGAAGTGATAACACGATTCATAAACAAAAGGAGCTCAGCAGAAAATTATATGGAACAAAGAAATCAGCAACACCATGAAAAAGCACATAACAAAACGACAGCAACAAATTCATACTTGTCGATAATTATACTGAATGTCAATGGATTAAATGCACCACTCAAGAGATGGAATAAATAGACTATCAAGCATATCCCAAAACAGCACAAACAGCAGAAGATAAACTAGATGAATGGAACCTTCTAAAAATTAAATTTTTTATGTGCTTCAAAAGACTTCTCCAAAAGAGTAAAAAGAGAACCTACAGATTGGGAAAAAATATTTGGCAATAACATATCAGGAAAAGGACTTACCTCTAAAATTTATAGAAAACTCCAACACCTCAACAACAAAAAGATTAACAATCCAATTTTAAAATGGGCAGAAGACATGAATAGACACTTCACCAAAGAGGTATTCAGGCGGCCAGCAAATACATGAAGAAATGCTCAGGATCATTAATCCTCAGAGAGATGCAAATCAAAACAACAATGAGATACCATCTCACCCCAGCACTGATGGCAAAGTTCAACAAGACAAAAAAATAAAAAATGCTCCTGAGGATGTGGAGAGATTGGAACTCTCATACATTGCTGGTGGAACTATCAAATGATACAACCACTGTGGAAAGCAGTATGGAAATTCCTTACAAGACTGGGATTAGAAATACCATTTGACCCAGCAATCCCATTACTAGGTATATATCCTAAAAATGTGAGAGCCAGGGCAAGAACAGATATATGCACACCCATGTTCATCACAGCACTATTTACAATAGCAAAAAATGGAAACAACCTAGGTGCCCATCAACAGATAAATGGATAATCAAACTATGGTACATACACACAGTGGAATATTATGCAACACTGTAAAATAATATAGAATCTGCAAAACACCACATAACATGGATGAACTTGGAGGACATTATGCTAAGTGAAATAAGTCAATGACAGAAAGACAAATATAGTATTAGCTCATAATTGTAAAAAATCAAGGAAAGATTTATATATGGAAGGAAACTTTCTTTGTTGGTTACCAGGGGTGGGAGGGGAGGGGAGGGAACACTGAAAAAAAAAATGCATTGACCCATGTCACTTTAGTTTTGTGTATTTCACTGTACATATATTATATTTCAATAAAATGTATTTTAAAGAAATAGAC
>NW_006922461.1:287175-290556 GCF_000298275.1 Orycteropus afer afer
CCATCTTCCTTCCGAGGAGTGGCTGGTGGGTTTGAACTGCCAGCCTTCTGGTTAGCAGTCAAGTGCCTTAGCCACTATGCTACCAGAGATCCTAAGCATAGCATACCAGAAAGATGTTTACCTGTACTTTATTGACTATGCAAAAGCATTTGAATGTGTGAATCGTAGCAAATTATGGATAACATTGCAAAGAATGGGAATTCCAGAAGACTTAATTGTGCTCAAGAGGAATCTGTACATAGACAAGGAGGTAGTCATTCAAACAGAACAAGAGGATACTGATGGTGTAAAATCAGGAAAGGAGTGCATCAGGGTTGTATCCTTTCACCATACTTATTCAAGCTGTATGCTGAACAAATAATCCAAGAAGCTGGACTATATGAAGATGAGCATAGCTTCAGGATTTGAGGAAGACTTATTAACAACCTGCAATATGCAGATGACCCAACCTTGCTTGCTGAAAGTGAAGATGACTTGAACTACTTACTGATGAAGATCAATGACTACAGTGTTCAGTACGGATTACTCCTCAATGTAAAGAAAAGAAAAATCCTCACAACTGGACCAATAGCAATATGACAATAAATGGAGAAAAGATTGAAGTTGTCAGGGATTTCATATTACTTGGATATACAGTCAACACCCATGAAAGCAGCAGTCACAAAATCAGACGTCATACTGCACTGGGCAAATCTGCTGAAAGGGACTTCTCTAAACTAGCAAAGATATCACTTTGAAGACTAAGGTGAACCTAAACTAAGCCATGGTATTTTCAATCACCTCATATGCACAGGAAAGCAGGCCAATGAATAAGGAAGATTGAAGAAAAGTTACCTTTGAATTATGGTGTTGGCAAAGAATACTGAAAATACCATGGACTGTCCAAAGAACAAACATATCTGTCCTGGAAGAAGTGCAGCTGGAACGCTCCTTGGAAGCAAGTATAGCCAGACTTTGTCTCATGTGCTTTGGTCATGTTGTCAGAAGGGACCACTCCCTGGAGAAGGAGCTCATGCTTGGTAAAGTAAAGGGTCAGTGAAAAAAAGAAAGACCTTCAAAAAGATGGATTGACACAGCAGCTGCAAAAATAGGCCCAAATATAGCAAGGTTTGTGATGATGGTGCACACCCAGGTGGTGTTTCGTGTTTCATTCTGTTGTACATAGTGTTGCTATGAGTTGGAGCCAACCCAACAGCACCTAACAACAACTATATATGTGTGTATGTGTGTGTGTGTGTGTGTAGGTATATATATATATATATATATAGAGAGAGAGAGAGAGAGAGAGAGAGCATGCAAGACAGCACACTATCTCAAGGAATTAGCTCATGTGGTTGTAGAAGTTGGCAAGTCCCAAGTCTATGTCCATGGTCAGACGTCAGGTTAGAGGTTTCTCTTGACTCATGTAGCTTCAGAGACTAACAAATCCAAAATGAGCAGGCTCTGGCTCACAGACTTTGAAGTCTGACAAAATCCAGATCTGCAGGCAGTACGGCAGGCTTAAGTTCCAAAACAGGAGGTCAGATGATGATGAGCTGGACAAAGATTCCAGAGCCACCAAAAAAGCCATAAAGCTTTGCCAGAATGTCTGTATATGTTGGATGCAAGCCACATCCCAGAGGAAACTCTCTTTCAACTGATCAACTGCTCATAGCATATCTCATCATGGAGGTGATTACATTTTATCAGATCACAAAGTCGAGGATGATTACATCAGTAAATAATTGCCAAACTACTGAGAATTTGCCCAGCCAAGTTGACACACAACCTTAACCATCACAGAAGCCTTAGAAAGAGATGTTTATGTAGCAATACAGGAGCAGAATCCAGATTGTCACACGCTAATGAATGAATAGATGAGAACATGGAGATGACAAGTACAGACAAATCTACCAAGAAGTTGGGCTGTGAGGAGCAGGTAGACAGTGGTAGCAGGACAAGGGTGTAGTGGCAAGGATGCCTAGCAGAGGGATGCAAGTAGAGATTGGAATCCAGCCTGGCTCTGCTTTCAAGCTGTGAAATTTGAATTTGTACCATGGCTTGAAGGAAAGGGTCCTTACTTCAATTGATTCAGTCCCCTTTTTGCAATTCATTTGTCTGGAGGTTGCACCTTTAGACTCCCACTAAGCAGCTGTATGTCTTAGCAGCAGCTGTGCTAGAAGAGGATGTGGAATCAATGAGACTTAAAAACATGGGAAAGATTTAACTATGTTTAATTTTAACATCAAGGAGCTCTAGTGGTGTAGTCTTTAAGGCAATTGGCTGGTAACCAAAAGATCAGTGGTTCGAACCCACCAGGTGCTCTGCAGGAGAAAGATGAGGCAGTCTGCTTCTGTAAACATTTACAGTCTTGAAACCCAGTGGGGTCACTATAAGTCAGAATTGACTCAATGGCAGTGAGTGAGTTAATTTTAACATCAGTGGAAATAACCTGGTTAAGAGAGTATGGGTGAATAAACAGGAGGAAGAAGTGGTGATTGATAGGAGGGACTGGGACCTTCTCTATTGAACCAGAAAGAAAATAGACATAGCAGATCCACTGACTTAGGTGTGATAGAAATCTCTTTATAGAAAACAGTTTTGTTTCTGATTGAGCTCTTTTTCTGTTGGGGTGACAGACTATTTATCTTGGTAATTCTTAAGGTTTCTCTACTCTCACGATTGTACTATTGAACTGGGATCTTAGGATCATTAATTTTCAGTTCACATAGATGCCCCTGAGATATCCTCATCAATGCTATTGTAACCCTTCTGCTGGTTCCACGCTGTGTCTGGAGCCCAGGAAGTTTGGGGGCAGCTCCTTTGATCACTACTGTCATAATTAATCATATAGCCATTTCTCCTTGAGTCCTGTTGTGCCCTAACTCATTTCTGGAAGAAGGTCTCAGGTGCCTGCTGCTGTGGGGCCCTCAGACATCTCTCTCTCCTTCATCAGCCCCTAGCATAGGGTAAAGCTGTCAGTGGAGAGGCCAACGTAGCCCTGCTTCGCCAAGCTATTTTGTTGAAGCTCTCGCATCCTTTCTATATGAGCTTGCTTTTAATGCATAACAATCTTCCCCAAAACATAATGGCTTACAATGAACATCTATTATTTCTCCTGATTCTGTGGGTCAGCTGGGTGATTCTTCTGGTTGGATAAGCTCAGTTGAGGCTGGAAGATCTAGGTCTTGCTACTAAAAGTGTAGTCCTCAGACCAGTAGCATCAGCAGCACCCAGGTGGTTATTAGAAATTTAGAATCTCTGGCCCCATCATGGGTCTAATAAATAAGCTTCTGCACTTTAACAAGTTGTTGTTGTTGTTGTTAGGTGCCATCGAGTCATCTCTAACTCGTAGTGACCCTATGCACGGCAAAACAAAACACTGCCTGGTCCTGAGCCAGC
>NW_006922461.1:292572-300129 GCF_000298275.1 Orycteropus afer afer
ATCGAGCAGTGTTTTGTTCTGCTGTGCATGGGGTCGCTATGAGTCGGAAACGACTCGACGGCACTTAACAACAACAACAACATATGTTGTCTGATGTCCTGACTGCTGCTACCATTGGCGTAAATTGTAGAACCAAGCAATGTGAAGCCTTTGACAATTTCAATCTTTTCGCCATTTATCGTAATGTTGCTTACAGGACCAGTTGCGAGGATTTTTGTTTTCTTTATATTGAGATGTAATCCAAACTGCAGACTGTATTCTTCAATCTTCAACAGTAAGTACTTCAAGTCATCCTCACTTTCAGCAAGCAAAGTTGTGTCGGCAGCGTATCACAGGTTGTTAATGATTCTTCCTCCAATCTTGATGCCACATTCTTCTTCATATAGACCAGCTTCTCAGATTATTTTCTCAGCATACAGATTGAATAAGTATGGTGAAAGGATACAACCCTTAACAAGAGCCCCTGGTTTATTTGTGTATACAATAAAGTTTGAGAAGCACTGGTCTAGGATATCCTCTCTCAGTTGTCTGGTGGTTGGAAGATTGCTTGGTCTGGAGCTGGAGTGAGGTTGAGGCTCAGCTGGGCTGGCTTCTTCTCTAATCCATGAGGTCTTTCATCCTCCAGAAAGCTAGCCCAGGCTTCTTCACATGGTGATCTCAGGGTCTCAAAGAGCAGTAGAGTAGAAATGTTTTTTAAGCCACTGCTTGGGTTATATTTGCTACTGTTCCATTGACCAAGGCCAGTGACAAGGCCACCTCAGAGTCCATGTAGGAAGGCTTTGCAAAAGGGTGTGGATATTAAAAATAAAACAAAAACCCGTTGCCATGGAATTGATTCTGACTCATAGCCATCCTATAGGACAGAGTAGAACTGCTCCCGTAGGGTTTCCAAGTCTGTACTCTTTATGGAAGCAGACTGCTGCATCTTTCTCCTGAGGAACTGCTGGGAATTCAAAGTGCTGACCTTTTGGTTAGCAGCTAAGCACTTAACCACTGCACCACCATGGAGAGAGGAGGGGAATAATTTGTGGTTATTTAAAAAATTCACCACACTGTCCACTACTGGCATTTGGAAAGAATCACCAAGAGGACCTTTAGCATTCCATCCAGCCATATCCCTTTGCTGAGACAGTGAGCACAGAGCCATCTACCAGCTTAAAATGGAAGAGGGAAAAACGAAGACATGGGGAAGATGAAAGTTATAGGTTAGTATCAGAAAATAATACCCTTGCCACAAACAGCATGTGGGTACAGAGGTAAGTGTTTCTGTGGGTCTGGTAGCAGAAAACTGAGAGACTGGCTAAAATGGTTTTATTTTCTCTATGAATAGGAGCACTGGTGGCATAGTGCCTAAGGCATTTGACTGATACCCAGAAGGCTGGCAGTTCAAACCCACCAGCCACTCCTCAGAAGGAAGATTGGACGATCTACTTCTGTAGAGATACCACCTCAGAAACCCAAGGAGGGGTCGCTATGAGTCAGAATCGACTTGACGGCAGTGAGTTTTTTTTTTTTATTTTATTTTTGTTATGAAATAGGAGGTAAGGTCATCTGTTAACAATGGCAAAGGGTGGTGGGTGTCAGAGGTCTGAGGAGAGTAGAGAATGTTTGAAATAGTCATAACGGAACTTGAGACTGTGAATTGACATAAAAGTATAAGATTTCAGGGACCATTTGAGGTTGATGACTATGAATTTATCTTGATGCCAATCCTTCCTCTGGGGAAGCCTTTTGCAATAGTGCTTCCAAGTACACACACACAAAAAGCCAAATGTTACATTTTAGGGATTTTGCTACCTGAGTAATGAAAAGACAAAGTCCAAGGAGTTTAGGTTATTGGTAGGAATGTCATTAAAAGAATGACCCATGGTCTCTTAGCCCAATAGGAAAAATTGAGAAGAAAGTGGGGGTAGTGGTTGACAAGGTTGGAGAATAGGAAGGATTCAAACAAGTAGCTGAAAAGAAAGGGTATTGTGGACAGACAGCAGGATGCTTGAGCCAGTGATTGTAGAGCTAGAGTAGTTTCTATGACAAAAAAGGAAAAGATTTTTGGAGATGGTCTTACTTTTCCAATTTGAACAGCCTTCTCCCTAATGAAGATGAGTAGATTTGCTTTCTATCTTCGTTAACTTTACAACACCTTCCTCAAGGGAGTGAGAGGAACCTCTCCTTTCTTTATCATCCTGCTGAAATTAAGCAAAACGTATTCCTCTTGGTTATCTTTTGGATTTCAGTAACTCTACATTTCATTCCATTTTACATAAGATTGTCATGAGTCAGAGTTGACTTAATGGCAACTAACAACAACAACATAGCTTAATTTGCTTCTCCGGTTTCATCCCTTTCTCTCTCCCTCCCCTCCCCCTCCCTCTCCATATATATTTTCATCTATCCTTGGGTACACATTCCCCTTATGGTTCCTGAGAAAGTTCACCATCTTGTCAATTTGATTCTGTAAATGTCTTCTGCTCTTACAAATCAGAGTAGGCCAGGTTATGCTGTGGTAGTAATGATCCCTCAATCTTACAATGCCAGGAGATAGGTAAACCAAAAACCAAACTCACTGTGGACAAGCGGGATGCGACTCATAGTGACCCCTCCTTGGGTTTCTGAGGCAGTATCACTACAGAAGTAGACTGCCCAATCTTCCTTCCAAGGAGTGGCTGGTGGGTTTGAACCGCCAGTCTTCTGGTTAGCAGTCAAATACCTTAGGCACTCCACTACCAGACCTCCTCGGGAGATAAGTACCAAACCAAACCAAACTCACTGCCGCCTAGTTGAATCCCACTCACAGCGGCCCTTCCGAGGCAATGTCACTACCGAAGTAGATTGTCCAACTCCGAGGAGTGGCTGGTGGGTTTGAACCACCAGCCTTCTGGTTAGCAGTCAAATGCCTTAGGCACTATGCCACCAGCGCTCTTAGGAGAGAGGTAGGCACTACAAATTATTCTTATGTATAATAATGAGTAAACTGAGCCTCAGAAATGTCTGTAAAATGTTCAGGGCCCTCAGCTGGCCAACCCTATGGAACGCAACACTCACAATTTCACAAAGCCTTGACTTCAACAATTAAATGCACTGAGTGAATGAAGTAGTACCTCCACCTCCCCTGGGTAACCATTTAATGTGCAGTCCTTTATCTTCATGTTAGCTGAGAAGTTTAACCCTCAGAATTCGGTAACACACCGTCCGGGTCTGGTAGAGAGGCTGAATGGAGATAGTAGACCAGGAATCCCGCCCCAAATAGTGGCTATCTGCCTAGGACAGAGATGGCCAGGGAGGAGACACAAAACAGGAGAAGCAGTGGAGCTCTCCGGGTGGGGTCCACGTCGCGTCACTGGGTACATTCTGTACAAACGAGCCCCGCCCTCGCCTGAATTAAATTCATGAAGACTTGATTACCGAGGGGATGGGGAAAGGTGGGGTCTGGCTGCAAGAGCGCGAGCTGGTGTTCCCACCCGGCGGCCGCCCCGCCCGAATCTGGCAGAGCCTGGTGGTGAATCTGGGCGGATAGAGGCGGGGAGAAGTTGCACAGTTGAGGGCGGGGCGGCTGCCAAGCAGGCCAATAGGCGGCAGTCCAGGCCGGCGGAACGGAGAGGGCAGGGGCGCTGCAACTGGCTCGCCACCTCCTAAGTTTCCCTTGTGGATGCACGACACCGGCGGTTCCGCTCCTCTGGGCACACAGGAGCCCTAAAAGACCGGAGGAGAAGCCACGGGACGGATTTCTGAGACAGGGGAGAGGACGCGTGCCCGACCCGCTGGTGGGGGCTCAGTGGATGATGAAGGGCCGGCGGCGGCGTCGCCGAGAGTACTGCAAGTTCGCGTTGCTGCTGGTGCTCTACACTATGGTGCTGCTGCTTGCCCCTTCTGTGCTGGACGGCGGCCGCGATAGGGACAAAGGCGCTGGGCACTGCACAGGCCTGCAGGGCAGCCTGGGAGTGTGGAGCCTGGAGGCAGCGGCAGCTGGCGAACGCGAGCAGAGCTCGGAGGCGGGGCCCGCCGATGAAGGGGGCGCGGGTGAGTCCCCCCTGTTCCCAGGCAACCTCAGCCGCGCCGTCGGGGAGGCGGTGTCCCGCGAGAAGCAGCACATCTACGTGCATGCCACCTGGCGCACCGGCTCCTCTTTCCTGGGCGAACTCTTTAACCAGCACCCGGACGTTTTCTATTTGTACGAGCCCATGTGGCACCTATGGCAGGCACTGTATCCTGGGGACGCGGAGAGCCTACAGGGCGCGCTGCGCGACATGCTACGCTCTCTCTTCCGTTGCGACTTCTCCGTGTTGCGGCTGTACGCGCCGCCAGGGGACCCTGCCGCACGTGCCCCAGGCGCAGCCAACCTCACCACGGCCGCCCTGTTTCGTTGGCGGACCAACAAGGTCATCTGTTCGCCCCCTCTGTGCCCGGGTGCACCTCGAGCTCGCGCCGAAGTCGGCCTCATCGAGGACACTGCCTGCGAGCGCAGCTGCCCACCCGTCGCGCTGCGCGCCCTTGAGGCCGAGTGCCGTAAGTACCCCGTTGTGGTCATCAAGGACGTGCGCCTCCTGGACCTGGGTGTGCTAGTGCCACTGCTGCGTGACCCAGGACTAAACCTCAAGGTGGTGCAGCTTTTCCGCGACCCGCGGGCAGTACACAATTCTCGCCTCAAATCTAGGCAAGGGTTGCTGCGCGAGAGCATCCAAGTGCTGCGCACTCGCCAGAGGGGCGACCGCTTCCACCGCGTGCTGCTGGCGCATGGCGTGGGCGCTCGCCCCGGGGGCTCCTCCCGTGCACAACCCGCTGCACCACGCGCAGATTTCTTCCTGACTGGGGCACTCGAGGTGATCTGTGAAGCATGGCTGCGTGATCTGCTTTTCGCGCGCGGCGCGCCCTCCTGGCTGCGGCGCCGCTACTTGAAGCTGCGCTACGAGGACCTGGTGCGACAGCCGCGCACCCAGTTGCGCCGTTTGCTGCACTTTGCTGGGCTGCGCGCGCTCACCGCACTCGACGCCTTCGCACTCAACATGACTCGCGGTGCGGCCTATGGCGCAGATCGGCCCTTTCACCTGTCAGCGCGCGACGCTCGCGAAGCAGTGCATGCCTGGAGGGAGCGACTGAGCAGAGAGCAGGTGCGCCAGGTGGAGGCCGCCTGCGCCCCAGCCATGCGTCTGCTGGCCTACCCTCGTAGTGGTGAGGAGGGCGAAGCGGAGCTGCCCGAGGATGTGGAGATGTCACTGGAGATGGAGGATCAGAGCGCCACGTAGCCCCCACTCTCATCCCCAGGGAAGATCCGGGTAAGGTGGTCCTTAGCAGGGCAAAGAATGGTCTTTGGGGAGCCTGGAATGGCCTGCGTGGGGAAGGGGTGGGTTGAGGAAAGGGAGGAGCTGGTGTTCCAGATCTCAACCTGTCTGAGGGTGGGGAAACCCTTCTCTTAAAAAAAGCTTGGAAATTTCATTGGAATCCCTGGCTTAGCCACCTGCTTCCTCAGAGGAGGACCCTGAGATGAGAAAGGTTGTCCAAATGTGGCTGAGGTGCAACCCATGTCTCTACACTCCCAGTCCAGTGACCTTCCTGCTCCATGAAGTAGGAGGTAAGGCAGTCTGTTAGGAATTGTTGTTGTTATGTGCCCTCGAGTCAGACCTGACTCATAGCAACCCCTCCTTGGGTTTCCAAGGCAGTTATCACTATGGAAGTAGAATGCCCAACCTTCCTTCAGAGGAGTGGCTGGTGGGTTTGAACCGCCAGCCTTCTGGTTAGCAGTCAAGTGCCTTAGGCACTATGCTACCAGAGCTCCTACGAATGACAGGGCGCAAAAGAGAAGTGGTAGTGGTCTGAGAAGCTAAAACAGAGGTAGAGAAGGTTTGAAATAGTCAAATCTTGAGACTGTGAATTGACATGAAAAAGATTTCAGGGACCATTTGAGATTGATGATTATGAACTTATCTTGATGCCAGTCTTTCCTGTTGGGAAAACTTCTTGGAATAGTACTTGCAGGCACAGAGAAAGCCAAGAGCAGGGTATGGTGAAAAGTAATGACTTCAACCCTACCTACTCCTCTTTCTGTGCCATATTCCTTCTCTTTCTCTGTCTCTGTCATGCACAGTCACCTTGACTTTCCTCCTGATCAGCAAGCATGCAGGCCATTCTTGCAATTGTTTTAGCACATTAGTATGTCTGAGGCACTGGTAGAGTGGAGTAGAATAGCCTTTGCTTTCTCCTGGCTTATGTGGGCTCTCTCTCCCCATCCCCTTCCTCCTTCCCCCTTCCTTCTTCCTCCCCCTTATGTCTCCCTCCCGTCCTAGTGGTCAGTGTCTTTGCAGGATATTTGACCCTGTCCCCTTCACATCAGGTCACAAAAGCTGCCTGGCCTGCTTCCTCTAATTCTGACGGAATCTCAGGGCTGGATTTCCCCCATTCAGCCCCACTGAGAGATGGAACCTTAGATTGGCAGTAGTGGCTTTGCCTGTGACAGCAGAAGGAGCTTTGTGAAACAAGCTCTCTTATATCTTTTCTTTCGCTCTTTGTAAAGCTTCTATCTTAAGAAGCTAAAACAGAGATTAAGTGATCTAAACAGTGGAGCTTAAATAGTCTCAAATGGTGTTTGGGCCAGTATACGGATTGCACATTAGGTGAAAGGAAGAGTTTATTCTGCAAAATGCTGACCTTATGAGTCCAGTTAGTGACATGGGAATGCATTTCTCCAAACTTGGTGTGAGTTGGAAGAGGACAGTCCAGAGGGGGAGGAAAAGCAGGGTGGGGTGGATGGAAGTGACTTCAGTTTCCATTCATTATTTTGTAGTGTAATTCAGCATTCCCCTGGGATGAAGCTTTGAAGACAAAGGTTGACGATATTAATAAAGATGGATTTTGTCATTAATACAGCCAGGGTTTCAGAATGATTTTGGAAGCTGGGTAACACTGATTTTTCTCCCTAGTAATCAAGTAGTGTTCCTGGTCAGTTTCTGTAATTGCTAGGAACTCTGTGTTCTTTCCTGATTTTTGGAGTGAAAGATGGTAAGACAGAAAACATCTTTTCATCTGCTAATCCTGATGATGTAATGGATGTAACAGAATGGTCCCTAACCCTCATGACAAGCCTGAGGGAACTCCTCTTCAGGGCAAATGCTGCAACATTTTATGGCTTTAAGATCGTGACATTCTCCCAAAATCTTTTACTTTTTTTTTTTAATTAGCTAACATTTATTGAGTACCTATACCTTGTGAGGTGCTGGCTGGGGATGAGGTAATGAGAAAAGAGAAGGGGTTTAGAAGACATGGTCCTCTAGGAAGTTAGAATCTATGGGTGATATTGACTGTGGGAGAAGACACTGCTGCTGCTGTTTAAAAGGTCAATGGGGCTTCCTTTAGGAGACTGCAGGAACATCTGGAGGCAAACTTTAGGCTCTTCCATATTTGGGTGACTGAGCCCTTCTTCACACATCTCCTCTGGAATTATTGGGCACTTAACCATGCTACTACGAATCAGTGGATTTATTAAAATCTAATTGGAATCACGGGAGCTCTGGTAGCATAGTGGCTAAGGCACTTAACTGCTAACCAGAAGGCTGGCGGTTCAAACCC
>NW_006922461.1:300648-302123 GCF_000298275.1 Orycteropus afer afer
ATACAACCAAACACTTCATGGGATCTGGTTCCTTGGTTTGGAAGTTTTAGGGCCATGATTTCATGGGACAGCTCAGTTAATTGGCCTAATAATGTGTTTAGTGCTTCTTTTCTACCTCATAGTTAGTTCTTTGCATAGTACCTGGGGTCTTAAAAGCTTGCAAGTGGCCATTCAAGGCACAACAGTTGGTCTCTATTTGCCTGGAACAAGAGAGGAAGGAGAGTCAGGAAGAGGAGGAGGATATGGAGAATGTGGCTAAGTGCTTCCACGATCACCTGCCTTCTTTGCCATGAGACCAGAATAATTGGATGGTGCCCAGCTACCATTATTGAACATTTTGATCAAAGATTCTATTGAAGAATCCTGATCAAAAAAGGGAAAATGCAGGATGGAATTGCAAATGTTCATGGAATTCAGACTTACTGGGGCCATAAAGGGTGGATGAACTCCTTAAACTATTGCCCTGAGACAATCAATCAACCTTAAACCAAAAACATGCCCTGAATCTTCTTAAAACCAAACAATAGTGTCACTTAACTAGTTAGGAGAAAAAAAAAGTCTACCTTGAGCACTATGCTCTTTTAACCCACTGATACTGAGTTGATTCTGACTCATAGTGTGTGTTAGACTGGGTTCTCTACAGAAACAAAACCAGTAAAGCTTATATATAGGGAGAAAGAGAAATTTATCTTAGGAAAATGGCTCACACACTTATAGAAGCTGGCAAGTCCAAAGTTCTTGGATCAAACGTCAAGCTGGAGACTTTTCCCAACTCACATGGCTACAGGGGTTGAGGAGCTCAAGGTTGGCAAGCAGTATATGGGCTGCTGACTCCAAGAATGATGAATCCAAGATCTCCATGCCAAATGGTAGATTGTTCACTCACGGACAGTTGTAGGAAGCAAAAGAGAATCCCGATGCACAGAAGAGTGTCTCTTTTCCCAGGATGTCCATAAACGTGCTGGAAGCAGGCCCCACTGCTAAGGAAACTCCATTTCAACAGATTGGCTGCCCAAAATATATACATCTGATCCCATCATGGGAACAACCCACATCACAATTGCTTAAACCACACAGAATTGTGGTCCAGCCAAGTTGACACACAACTCCAACTATCATAGTCCACCCCTTATCAATTTTGAAGTTGTACACATCTTCTTTACCATGTATAATCTCTAAATAAGGACAATTTTGAAATTATAATTGCACCTACCATGATATGCTAACACACATATAACCGAAATGCATTAACCAGCTTTGCCTCTTGCTCCCGGCCCACTGAAGCTAGAGGCATCTTTTCACTCAGACAGCTACTGGCTGCTGAGGCTAACAAGCCCAAGGTCGACAAATAAAATGGCACAGTCCCGATGTTACCAAACCACATGGCAGGCCATTAATTTAAGTCCATTGTAAGTCCCAAGGTTGGCAGAGCATGGCAGGCTACTGAACAACAACATGGCTACGTGCAGGGTCCA
>NW_006922461.1:302743-306551 GCF_000298275.1 Orycteropus afer afer
TTCCAGACCTGAAGGGCAGCTAGGGGCCATAGTCTCAGTGGTTACACCAGGCTCTATTGGACCAGCAAACCTGGTCCCCACCTTCTTGTAAATCTTTATGGAAGCAGACTGCCCCATCTTTCTCCTGTGGAGCAGTTGGTGGGTTTGAACCACCAACCTTTTGGTTAGCAACTGAATGCCTTGCAAATCACTTCAACCCCAGAGCTTCTTATGCTCTTTTAAAAACTATCTATATGGGATCAAATAGACAACAGCAACTGGAAAGATTTGATAGGCTACTTAGGGGGCAGTGTGTTTTGTTAATGGGGGAGGAACAACTCAGGAGGGTGAAAATGTTAGCACAATTCAAAGAATATAATCAATGTCACTGAATTACATGTGTAGAAACTATTGAATGGATGTATGTTTTGCTGTGTACATTCTCAACAACAACAAAAAAGAAAACTTATTTTAAAAAGTGAAAAAAAAATCCAGCTGGAGAAAGCATGCTTTGTATCCATAGTTACTAGAAAAACAACATTATTGACAATTTTTCCAAAATTTGGCCACACTCTACTCTAGGCAAGAAGGAGGGAAAGGGGATGGATACTTACTGAAGGGCTGTAGGGCTATATGGGAGCTCTGGTGGTGTAGTGCCTAAGGCATTTGACTGCTAACCAGAAGGCTGGCTGTTCAAACCCACCAGCCACTTCTCGGACGGAAGGTTGGGCAATCTACTTCTGTAGTGATACTGCCTTGGAAACCCAAGGAGAGGTCGCTATGAGTTGGGTCCGATTTGATGGCGGTGAGTTTGGTTTTTGGTTTTAGGGCTATATGCCACACATTGAGTTAACTTCCAATACACCGAAAAGTAACTTGGCCAGAATCATATCTGGGCTGATGAGGATGGAGCAGGGTTTAGTGTTAAACACCCCAGCTCATATTCTCTCCATTGTAACACACCCTTACCTGGTCACCCTTGGCATTCACTGGTAGCATCCCTAGCACCCTGGCTAGGCTTAGAGGCTAGTCTGGGGTGAAAAACACACTTAGCTTTATTACTAATACGTTTCCATCACTGAACTAATCAACAACATGCTCCTGAGCTACTGACAGCACCTATACAGAAAAGCAGGTGACTCTATAGCTGTGCTCTGAATGGCCATCCTCCACATGGGGCATCTGTGTATGTCCTCAGATCAGTAGTGAAGAGAGGGTTCATATGAATTAACCTGAGTAACATCTGTATTTGGCAAAGGAGTCACTGTACTTCTTTCAGGACTGGGTGGTGATTGAACTAGGTCACCAAGGACCCAGCCCCTTTCTATTTTATTGGCTTTCATTCCAAAGCTCATCTTCCCAACTTCACAAGATGGTAGCCCCAGCTCCAGGCATCACATCCTCACACAACTACACAGGGTTGTTAAAATGCAGAAAGGAAGGAAGCTGGTTAGTGGGTACCCGGTGGAGACCAGACTCCAGAATTAACTGCCATCGAGTCAGTTCCAACTCATAGTGACCCCCATTGGGTTTCCAAGGCTGTAAATCTTTATGGAAGCAGACTGCCCCAACTTTCTTCCACAGAGCAGCTGGTGGGTTCCAAGCACCAGCTTTTGGTTAGCAGCCAAAATGCCTTAACCACTTCACCACCGGAGCTCCTTACCAGGTGGGGATGGAGAGCTTTTCCCTCAAGTGACTCCTTTTTCTTTAATCTGGTTCCCACCTTTCCCAGAAGTCTGTACCCCTGCAAACTTTATGTCTTTATGGATAAAACTGGGTCACATGCCCTACCTGCCCTGCCCTAGCCCAAGAGTTGGCAAAAGGGAATGTGATAACCATGATTGAATTAGACCTCCTCACCTGAAGGCTTTTTTTTTTTTTTTTTTTTTTTAATACCAGTGTCTGAACTCCACCCCAAGAGATTCTGATTTAATTAGTTTTGGGTGGGGCTCAGACACTGAAATGTTTTAAAAGCTCCCCCAAGTGATTCCACTCTACAGCAGTCTTGGACCAGTTACAATTCATCCCTTGGGATGAGTCCATTGCTTCCTGAACAAGATAAATAGCTATTGATGAGCAGTGAACACTGTCTGCTACCTCAATTTATGTGAAAGAACTTGAAGCTGTGAACAGTGTAGGATTATCCAATAAACAAGGTAAACATGGGATTACTTATGTTTGCTTACTGATCTGTATTGAACAATTTCACATTTTTTTTTTTTACCACATCACAAATTCTGCTTCTAGGTATGACTGGCATCTGTCTTTCTGCCAGCCCCACAGCACCTTCCTATATAATCAAAGACTTTTTTTCAAATTTACAGTCCCTGACAGAAATGGAGTTCTCATTAAGCAAGGTAAGCATGAGCTTACTTGTGCTTACTTACTAATCTGTAGTGAACAGTTTCACATGTTTTTCACCACAAAGTAAGCACAAGTAAGCTCAAGTAAGCTCGTGCTTACTGGATAATCTTCTCCAGGCTATGAAGTACCAAGTAGATATAGGGTGTTATTAGGGAAAGTGGAATGTCTCACTTAAATCATATATGGTCCTATTCATCACCATCTTACCTTCCTTCAAATGCTTTGTTGTCTGTAGCTTCTAATCTAATAATCCATCATGGTCCACTATTCACTACTGTTTTGATCAGACTAAAATGATCTCCTATCCTTTTTAGCATGTCTCCCTTTGACCTCTGCCTTTGGTAGGCCCTAAGATTTTATTCCTGTAGGCATTTTAGGCATCATGGTCTTTGTTCTTGACAAGATATATTCACACTTTGAAAGTAATTAGGAAAGGAAGTAAGTGTTCTGTAACCTCAGCCTCAACCATCAGAAAGCTTTCTGTCTAAATAAATCATCCGAACAGAAAAAGAAATGACCATCCACAGTCAAATTCCTAACAAAAGCATTTTGAAAGTTATCCCATTTTAATCAGGATATTGTGTCCCAAATATTTTATGTAGGCTTATGTATAAATTTCTCTGAAAAGAGAACCTGCTAAATAACCAAAAAACCAAAAACCAAAACCCCTGCTATCGAGTTGATTCTGACTCATAGCGACCCCCTTTGGGTTTCTGAGGTGGTAAATCTTTATGGAAGTAGATTGCCTTGTCTTCCTTCTGCGGAGTGGCTGGTGGGTTTGAACTGCTAGCCTTCTGGTTAACAGCCAAATGCCTTAGGTACTGCACCATCAGAGCTCCTTTGCTAAAGAATGGGCATTTGTTAAATATTACTCCTGCACAGAATTTTTCATTGAACAAAATATATATAACTCTTGATAGCAAGTCAGTATGGGTGCTGTGTTAGAACCAATGGGCTGGAAGTTAGGAGGATTTGTGTGTGTGAGGGGGGTGGGTGGGTGGGTGTGAGTGGCTGGATTTCAGTAAGGTGTGATCAGTTGTTAAAAATACTTCCACGTCCAAATCCTTATTGCTTCTTGTGAAGTTAGTCCTGCCTTTGTTCAAGACATTTGTGGATCTCCTCTTTGGGTCTGCCTTCCCAATATGTTCCTAGGACCTCCCCCCTCAATGAATGGTGGATTTTTTTTTTTTTTAAGAAAAATTAAGACTCATCGTGTCTGGTTAGTGAGGCAGAGAAAGGGTCTGGTCCTGCAAAGTAAGATGTGGCCATAGAGCAAGAACAGAGTTATTCTTTGCTCATATGAAGTCAGTTTAGGGCTCAGAAACCTAGGCTTTGGGACCCAGCTCTACTGGTAGCTACTTGTTTGACCTTGACAAGTCCCTAAACTTTCTGTCTTTAGTGTTCTTACCAATACTAAAAGGAAGTTGTATTTATTGTTGTTGTTGTTGTTGTTGTTATGTGCCAT
>NW_006922461.1:307813-311733 GCF_000298275.1 Orycteropus afer afer
TAAAGATTTTAGCCTAGAAAACCCTGTGGGCAGTTCTACTCTGTTACATGGGGTCACTATGAACAATAACCCTTCATACATTTTCAGTGCTGTCCAGAGAGCTCTCTTTGTAGTCTCAGGGGAGGAAGGGCAGAAGTGCTTGTATGCCCCGTTTGCAGTTTTTGAGGCAGGATTCGAAGAGTTTTCAAGGAGGATTTTCACTCTGGGTAAAGAGTATCTTCCTAGAATACAAATGTAACGGGGTAGTTGGGAGTGATGCTTTTAAAATAACATTTATAAACAATTGCCTAAAAATTGCTCTATCCCTCTTCTTAGCCTATTTTTAGCATGAGCAGCACAGAAGACAGTGAAACTTAAAAAGCTCAACTGGCCATGCTTTGTTTTGTGTCTGACAGTCCATTCAAGGCCACTAATAAAATGAACCTCTTTCTGGGAGGTCTCCTGGCTCCTTATCCTCTTGCTTCTTAGGGGAACTGTGAGAATTTGCTCTGTTGAAAGAAATGTTCTTCTTAGGTACAGTACAGAATAAGAACAGTAGGGACTAAGAAACCGCCCTGGCCCCAGTTCAAAACACAGGGAAGTGGAACACTATCTGGGAGCCGAACAGGAAGCCATTTCAATTGGATAAAAGTTGAGAGCTCAGTGATGCCTTCCTGAGAATTCCAGTTCTTAAGCTTTGCTCCCCCCCCCACCTCCTCACCCTACTTCCCTCTTAGCCTGCAGGCACCAGGCCAGCAGCCAAATCTGACATTTTCTGCAGCTGGCTTGGTTCATATTAAAGACTATCATGCCGGATGCTGAGAATAAATTACAGTGTTGGCTGATGGTGAAAATTTTTAAATTAGGAGGTTAAGAGGCTGTGAAAGAGGACCACCACCTTTGAGTTCAATCATGAACATGTTTCAACTCAGCAGATTCCCCTCCCCTGAAATGGACATGAATAACATGGAGCTTTGCAGTCCAGAATAGACAGTGAGGTAGAACAGTTTTATTTGTGGAATCCCTTTATAAGGAGGCCTGGTGGCACAGTGCCTTCCTGATGAGTGTTACATTGAGGCAGGTTCTTCTTTTTTTTTTTTTTTTTAATTTTTATTGTGATTTGGGTGAAAGTTTACAGAGCAAATTCATTTCATTTTCCATACAGCAGTTCATACACATTTTGTTTCATGACATTGACTGCAGTTCCCACAACATAACAGCTTTCTTCCTGCTACCCCCCTGTAGTACCGCTTCCTTGTATCTTTCTTTGTTATAAAGCAGGTTCTTCTTGGAGTGTTGGAAGGAACACAAGAATGCACAGAGAGAGCTGTGAGAACTCAAGGCAGTCTCTGGGCCCAGCCAGTTACTGTCAGCTACTGTCTAATCAGCTCAGACTCATGGTGATATTGCCCAGTCCTACGTCCAGCCAGTAAACAGCCTTAAATACAGCCTGAAATCCAAATGCCTACAGGGACTTCTTTGGAACAGTTGTGTCACTATAGGAGTGTGAGGGAGTGTGGAATGCACTGAGTGACACTGTCAGAGGGGTTGATACCAAAAATGTGTCTATAAAATTTTTGTGCAGTGTTTCAGCAAAAACCTTACTATTTTTTTTTTCGTAAGTCCAGCTTACATGTATCAGTATATCTCCAAGGCTAAAACTCCATGCTAATTTACTTTTTGAATCTTCTAATGTGCTCCAGTCAGAACTGTCATTGTTACCCAATTACAACGATACTTCGAATCACGTGATTTCATCTGCAGGTGCTGTTGTTTTTGTTGCTGGTGGTATTTTTATAGTCTCTGATTTTGTCAGATTTTTTGGTGTTTTAGCTACAATATTGTGACAATTAGTATTTGTGAACCTGTATTAGTAACTTTTAAAAAAAAATGAAGTAGTAATTAAAGGAAAAGAAATACAAGCTCACTGCCGAGTCAATTCCAACTTGTAGCGACCCCCATTGGGTTTCCAAGGCTATAAATCCTTACAGAAGCAGACCATTCCATCTTTCTTCTGCAGAGCAGCTGGTGGGTTCAAACCACTGACCTTTTGGTTAGCAGCCAGCTGCCTTAACCACTATACCACCAGAGCTCCTAATTAAAGGACAAGAAGGAGAAAAATCCAAAAAGATTTCCACTCAGTTACTAATAATGTAGAAAGATTTTACAGAAGAATTTTTCTATTAGTATTCACATATTCTAAGAAATATTACATTTAATCAATTTAAGCTATATTTGTCACATATTATTGTATGATTAAAATTGATAATAAACATTACTAAGCATTCTATATGATCTGGTATGGGAGGAGGTCCATGAGGGGGTGATGTACCATGAGTTACTGCACTGGGTGACACCAACCTAGTGATGGCACTGCTTCAGGGGATTCATCTTGTTTGATTACCGTTGTCTGATCATGGTAACTGGCAGGCTGGAAGTAGAGAAACCAGCTTGCACGAAGGACAGAAGTGTGTATTTTTGCTCTGAAATAGAACATGAAAGAAATGTTTGTAAACATAGGGGGCAGATACATTTTCAAGACTGTGGATTCTTTTTGTGGGGGCTGTGTGTGTGTGTGTATGTGTGCGTGTGTAAAGATGATGACCTGACAAAAGTTATGAGCAGCCCCAGGAGTGAACCAAGAGGCTAATTGAAGAAGTTGTTAAATACATACAGATAAAATAAACATGAGGAAAAAATATCCCAGAGTTTTGAGGTCACTTTCGCCAAGACTGAGACTAGACTTTACAAAAAGGGACTAATTAGTGTCTCATAGAGACCATGGGAACAGCCTAAAATACTAAAGTCAAGATAATATTTTTAAAATAAGACTTCCTTTCAACAATCTGAGAACTGACATATATTAAGTATATAGATTTTTAGGAGCAATATTCATAGATGTCGCCTCTTGCTCTAATAAAAGATGTCACCAACAAGGATGTAATAAAGGAAAATTATACGGTTATTAGATTCTGCAAACAACAACAATGTTATACTTTGTTGTTTTTCTGTGCTTTTCTCACCCCCCAGCTGCTGGGAATTGCAAAGAGGGATATTTTGCAAAAAGGAGATGGTTGGTTGAAAATAAACATACATCCCTCCCAAATAACAACAAAATGAAAAAAAACATTGACTATCTTTTAAAAATTTGTTTTTTAACAGTCAAACGGTTGAGAAATGGTTTTGAGCTGATATAAAGGCCGTATCTTGATCCTTGTTGTTGTTGTGTGCCGTCCAGTCGGACCCGACTCATAGCGACCCCTCCTTGGGTTTCCGAGGCAGTATCACTATGGAAGTAGATTGCCCCATCTTCCTTCCGAGGAGTGGCTGGTGGATTTGAACCACCAGCCTTCTGGTTAGCATTCAAGTGCCTTAGCCACTATGCTACCAGGGCTCCCATCTTAATCCTAGGTTTGGAAATTTCTGGCAGCTCTATTGGCTAGGAAAAGGACTGGTATACACCATCAGGTGCCCTGCTGCATACACAAAACTGCTCTCAGACATTTTATCCCTGTTGGAGTATGAACTAGGAAAGGGTAGAAGAAAATATCAAAAGTCCATTACACACACACACACAAAGAAAAAACAAAACACCACATTGCCTCGCTGTAGGGAGATTGGCTAGAATCTTTGAACCCCGAAGTGCAATCAGAGGCAGAGGATGAACGCTATGCACATAAGCCCACTTTGAGTCATTCAGTTGACCGCTAGCAGCTGTGGGGGCCAAAGGGAGGCACACCTGAATGGTAAGTCCAAGGTCCGGGTCACTTCCTAGCCTCTGTGCCGTTTCCACTTGGTGGGTTACACACATCTGTAAATATATATTATAAAATACTGACTCAGTTCCTTTATTTGAGTTGGGAACAACTTTAGTCACAAAAGCAATTATGTATGCCAATTACAATTACATCTCCCAGCAGAAAGCAAAAAACACAAGTCAG
>NW_006922461.1:311986-314057 GCF_000298275.1 Orycteropus afer afer
GTTTTGTTGTCACTCAGTCCCTGTTTTCACCTGAGGAAAAAGTCGTTTCAGGTTAAATATGATTGGAACTATTATTGACAATCGTTAACTATAACTGGCACCCCCTGCCACTTAATTCTTCAATTGAAAGTAAGAGAATGAGAATTCTTTATACATTTCTAGGCTATTTTAGAGTGCAGTTGGTAAACTAAATGTCTCGTACTACATTTTGCTGTAGAGACACAGTGAGGGAATGTTTGCTCTTTGACATTTTTCTGTTATTTCAAGAATGATCTTCACATTACCCCTAAGGCACCCCCCATTTTTTTTAAAGTTAATGGCTCTATTGTTGTAAATGTTGTCAGTCATTTCCGTTTTCCTTGGCACTGTATTTCATTGATTTGAGGTAAAAACAGGAAGGTTAAGAAAGCTTAGCTTGGGTTACTAGATAAGTTTAGATACTAACAGTCATCACAGAGGGTAGTTCCAGTTTAGAATGCTGGGAGAAGACCTCACAAGAATGCATCCCCATTGAAAAGGATGTTAAAGCCCTCCTGCATCCCATTTGTTCTGGAGTTGATTTCAAGAGGAAAACTGTTAAAATAGGCTGAAAAGTAATTCAACTTGTGATAACAGGACCTGTTGAATACCCGGAAATCTCAGCTCTCTCAGCCAAAGTGCTAAATCCCAGCATCAACTTTGAGCACGTGTGAACTTGCTTTTGGTGGTAAACTCAGGGCACCACACCTGGTGGCACTAGTGTGTGGGCAGTAACGGGATACACTGGAGCTGAGTCACAGGAGCGTACCTTCCAAAGATGAGACCAAGAAAAGCTTGAAGGAAAGAAAGATGGGTAAAAATTTTGAAGTGCAATTCAAGGAGGGGAAGTGAGGTGCCCAAGTGCAAGTTCCCAGATATACTTGGTAGGCCCCGGGCTCTTTACTGACTTGGAACAGAGGACAGGAAAGGAAGGCCACTGAGAAATGCAGAGCTACACGTTCATTGGTTGAATCTTCTGTTCTCAGACTTTAAAGCCAGCAGGAAGTTGTCTCTTTCCCTCCCCCACCCTAGCTTCAAAGGTTGAAAAATGTATGATTAAAATGCTAAGAGTGTGTGTTCCTGAATTATTACACTGTAGCCAGGGGAGCCTGAGCTGAGCCAATTACAATTCAGACTCTGTAAACCCAGAATTAAGTTTTCCTTTGAAGAGAATGTGGCTGTTAGTTGGTTAATCAACAATTAGGGCCTGACTGGTAATTTAAATACTCTGCAGAACTGTTGCAAAAAGAAAAAAAAGTAAAATACACCCAATTCATTGGAGTATGACTTTGAATCTGTAAATAATCCATTTTAAAAAAGTGAAAGCCAGTTTGTGAATTATTTGAGTATTAAGGAACGGCTTCACACTTAAATATCACATGTTAAAAAAAAAAAAAATCTCTCATACATGCTCCTCAAAACCATGATACACAGAAACCTCTGTAAATCCTGAAATGCATTGCACTAAGACAGTTTTCTATTACCTGTTATCATATAGGATAGGCTTTTAAATAGCTCCGATTTATGAATAAACAGAAGAGTTTACACTTGTTTCAGGGGATACAGGTAGTTGCACACATTTTAATTCTCCCCAGACTCTGAGTAAGTGAAAAAAATTTTAACCAACAGGTATGTTGTTGTTGTTAGTTGCCATTTGAATTGATATGTACTCATAGCAACCCCATATGTGCAGAGTAGAACTGTAGTCCAGAGAGTTTAATAGCTGATTTTTCTCACAAGTAGATCATCAGGCCTTTCTTCTGAGGTGCCTCTGGGTGGATTCACACTGACTAACTTTTGGTTAATAGCCAAGCTCTTAAGCATCTGTGCCACCTGGTATGGTGTACTGGTTAAGACTGCCAACCAAAAGGAACTTCCAGTAAGATGGTAGAATAGACAGACAAGCTACACAGACCCTCTTCAACAAAGAAAAGAAAAAGCAGTTGACAGAGAAGATAATCCTGGAGCCCTGAGCTTTGAAAGGAAGGATACAGAAGTGGATTAAACACCAACTAGTAGAAGAACCTGAATGAAAACAGTGAGTAAGGAGATA
>NW_006922461.1:315038-315820 GCF_000298275.1 Orycteropus afer afer
CTGGGAGCTACTTTTTGCTTGAGGTTGGCTCTTCATTAAGGTTGGGGCCTGAGGGAGGTGGGCCTGGGGCTTGGGGGCTGCTTTTCACTTGGATGTGGCTCTATATTAAGGCCGGGGCCTGAGGTAGGTGGGCCCAGGGCTGAGGGCTGCTTTTTGCTTGGGGGCAGCTCTTTATTAAGGCCAGGACCAGAGGTAGGCAGGCCTGGGGCTTGGAGGCTGCTTTTTGCTTGGGTGTGGCTCTATTTTAAGGCTAGAGCCTGAGGTAGATGGTCTTGGGACTGGGAGCTGCTTTTCCCTTGGGGGAAGCTCTTTATTAAGGCAGGGGCCTGAGGTGGGAGGGGGGCCCAGGGCTTAAAGGCCACTTTTCGCTTGTGTGCGGCTCTATTTTGAGGCTGTTGCCTCATGTAGGCTGGTGCAGAGAGAGGGATTAGAAGCAACTAAGGGAGACAAACTTGTCTGTCAGTTTGTCGTCCTCTGGTGGCTTATGTGTTGCTGTGAGGCTGCAGTCTATGCGACTGGTGTTGCAAAATGCCATAGGGTTACCCATGACGGACAGGTTTCAGTGGAGCTTCCGGGCTAAGACAGACTTGGAAGAAGGAAGAGGCCATCCACTTCTCAAATAATTGGCCACTAACGATTCCTTCAAAAGTTGGAAATACAAATACCATTTGACCCAGCCATCCCATTACTAGGTATATACCCTAAAGAAGTGAGAGCCATAACAGGGACAGATATATGCATGCCGATGTTCATCGCAGCACAATTTACAATAGCCAAAACTT
>NW_006922461.1:318107-320735 GCF_000298275.1 Orycteropus afer afer
CTGGTTAGCAGTCAAGTGCCTTAGGCACTATGCTACCAGAGCTCCTAGGCATTAGTGAATGGAAATGGACTGTTTTTGGTCATTTTGAATCAGACAGCCACATGATCTACTATGCTGGGAATGACAAATTGAAGAGAAATGGTGTGCCATTCATCATTACAAAGAGTGTTTCAAGATCTGTCCTGAAGTAAAACACTGTCAGTGATAGGATAATATGCATACTACTACAATGAAGACCTTAGGAGGTCTGGTACCATAGTGCCTAAGGCACTTGACTGCTAACCAGAAAACTGGCGGTTCAAATCCACCAGCCACTCCTCAGAAGGAAGGTTGGGCAATCTACTTCCGTAGTGATACTGCCTTGGCAACCCAAGGAGGGGTCACTATGAGTCGGGTCCGACTCGATGGCTCATAATAACAACACCAACACAATGAAAACCAGTTAATACTACTATTATTCAAATTTATGCACAAACCACCAAAGCCAAGGATGAGGGAATTGAAGATTCCAACTTCTGCAGTCTGAAATTGACTGAACATGCAATCAAGATTTGTTGATTATCACTGGTCACTGAAATGCAAAAGTTGGAAACAAATAAGAGTTTACCAGTAGTTGGAAAATATGGTCTTGGTGATAGAAATAATGCTGGAGATTGCATGATAGGATTTTGCAAATACCTTTTTCAACAACATAAGCAATGACTATACACGTGGACTTCACCAGATAAATACACAGGAATCAGACTGACTACTGCTTGAACAATTTCTCTTAGAAAGATCAGTACAAGGTCGGTCCCCATGAGGTGGAGGTTAAAGATGTCCCAAATATCCAAACTACCATGCCACTCCATCATGTCAGACATTAACTCCTCCTCTTTCTCTCAGTAACCTCCCCTGTCTTAGGGTTCTGTATTTCACTGTAATGCCTCACAGAACTCACAGACCCCCAAGGAATCGTCTCACATAGTGGTGGTGGAGGCTGGCAAGCTGGCAAGTCCCAGGTCTGTGAGTAGGTCTGGAGGATCTGCCCAATTCTCAGGGTTTGACAAACCTCGATCAGCAGATCAGATGATGGCTGCTGTCCCAAATCCAGGGGTGAGATGACGATGAGCCAAAACACAGAACCAGAGCAAGAGGAGGGCAAACCTTCCCAGGAGATTCATAGGTATACCCTCAAGGACGCTAAGGGTGGTGATTTGAGTTATACTCTCCAGCAAGGCAGGACTTAAGATACATCCCACCTGTGTTGCTCCAACAGCAATAACCCAAGTGGATGGCTTTAACAATCAGCAGCTACTCAGTTGCTCATTGCTAATCCCACCACAGAGCTGATTGCCAGTCATTATAGGGAATGACTACTACCAACTGCCCAGCCAAGTTGACACCTGACCTTAACTACCACACTATCCCAAACAGGCATGGATAATAGGATTTACAATGCCTCACAAAATGGAGGAAAATGGCTAGAAGGGCCACATCAAGCAATTCACTGCAACTACATCTGTGGCAAGAGGCAATAGAGAAGTTCAGTATCTTCAGCCAAAACAAGGCCAGGAGCTGATTGTGGAACAGACCATCAATTGCTCATATGGACATTCAAGTTGAAGTTGAAGACAATTAAAAGAAGTCAATGAGAGCCAAAATATGACCTTCATAATATCCCTCCTGAATTTAGAGACAATTTAAAGAATAGATTTGATGCATTTAACACCAGTGACCAAAAACCAGAGGAATTGTGGGATGATATCAAGAACATCATCCATGAAGAAAGCAAGAGGACATTAAAAAGACAAGAAAGGAAGGAAAGACCAAAATGGATGTCAGAAGAGACTCTGAAACTTGCCCTTGAGCAGAGAGTAACTAAAGCAAAAGGAAGAAATGACAAGATAAAAGAGCTGAACATAAGATTTCAAAGAGTGGCTCAAGCAGACAAAGCCAATTACTATAATGAAATGTGCAAAGACCTGGAGTTAGAAAACCAGAAGGGAAGAACACATTTGGCGTTTCTCAAGCTGAAAGAACTGAGGAAAAAATTTAAGCTTCAAGTTGCAATATTGCAAGGTTCTATGGGCAAAATATTGAATGATGCAGGAAACCTCAAAAGAAGATGGAAGGAATACACAGAGTCACTGTACCAAAAAGAACTGGTTGATGTTCATCCATATCTGGAGGTGGCATATGATCAAGAACCAATGGTACTGAAGGAAGAAGTCAAAGCTGCAGTAAAAGAATTGGCAAAGAACAAGGCTCCAGGAATTGATGGATTACCCACTGAGATGTTTCAACTAACAGATGCCCCACTGGAGGCACTCACTTGGTTATGCCAAGAGATTTGCTACCTGGCTAACTGACTGGAAGAGGTCCATATTTGTACCCATTCCAAAGAAAGGTGATCCCACGAAATGTGGAAATTATTGAACAGTATCATTAAAATCAGAGCTCTGTTGGCATAGTGCCTTAGGCATTTGACTGCTAACCAGAAGGCTGGAGGTTCAAACCCACTGGACTCTCCTCGGAAGGAAGACTGAGCAATCTACTTCTGTAGAGACACTGCCTCAGAAACCCAAGGCAGGGTCACTAAGAGTGGAACTGACTAGACGGCAGTGAGTTTGGTGCGGTTTTTTTTTT
>NW_006922461.1:322416-323387 GCF_000298275.1 Orycteropus afer afer
GGAGAAAAGATTGAAGTTGTCAAGGATTTCATATTACTTGGTTCTACAATCAACACCAATGGAAACAGCAGTCAAGACATCAGATGACGTATTGGATTGGGCATATGTGCTGCAAAAGACCTCTTTCAATTGATGAAGAGCAAAGATGCCTTCTTGAAGACTAAGGTGCACCTAACCCAAGGCATGGTATTTTCAGTTGCCTGTTATCTATGTAAGAGCTGGATAATGAGTAAGGAAGACTGAAGAAGTGTTGATGCTTTTGAGTTGTGGTTTTGCTAAAGAATACTGAAAGTACCGTGGACTGACAGAAGAATGAACAAATCTATCCTGCAAGAATTGCAGCTAAAATGCTCCTTGGAAACAAGAATGGCCAGACTTTGTCTCACCTCCTTTGGTCATATTGTCAGGAGGAACCATTCTCTGGAGAAGGATATCATGCTTGGTAAAGTGGATGGTCAACAGAGAGGAGGAAGGCTCTCAATGAGATGGATAGACACAGTGGCTGCAATGATTGTTTTGGGTAGAGCAAGGATCGTGAGGGTGGCACAAGACTGGGCAGTGTTTTATTCTGCTGTGTATAGGGTCACTGTGAGTCAGAGGTGACTCAATGGCACCTAACAACAACAGCAATGTTTAGGTACCTTCAATGGATTGAGGGACAGATCGAGAAAAACATTGCCAAAACTGAGTAAACACAGAGAAAGTCCTAGAACAATTTGAGAAGACAATACAAGAACAAAATGACAAAATAAAAGAAAAATTAGAAATGATACAAAATCTTCAGATAGAAATTCAGAAGATTAATACTAAATATCCAGAAATAGATAACACATTGAATGGGCAAGTGATTAGAATTGAATCAATGGAAGATAGAATTAGTGAGATTGAAGACAAAAACCTCAATACTTCTTGGGAAAGGGATAAGTCAGAAAAGTGATCAAAACAAAATGAAGAAAGCCTAAGGTTCATGT
>NW_006922461.1:336528-337627 GCF_000298275.1 Orycteropus afer afer
CTCCATGAAAGGAAGTCTGGGCAATCTACTTCCAAAAAGATTTACCACCTCCAAAACCCAAAGGGAGTTGCTATGAATCGGAATCGACTGGAAGGTATATGAGCATCCATGGCCTGGTTTGGCGACATTCAGGAACTAGAGGCTGAAAACATTATGATGGGAACCCATTTCTACCCTGCAAAAATGGGACTTGTGAGATTGCTGCCTATACACTGCAAGCTGCCCAGCCTGGATTAGGAGGACTTCAGTACTGTTCTTCAGTACTCCAGAGGCAATGCTAGTTCTTTCAGAGATACTCTCTCTTCTTTCCTCCTACCTCGTATTGCCAGTGTTTATACTTACACACACACACACACACACATAAGGTGCTCTGGTGGTGTAGTGGTTAAGGCCTTCAGTCATTGGTTTGAACCCACCAGCTGCTCTGTGGAAGACAGATGGGGCAGTCTGCTTCTGTAAAGATTTACAGCCTTGGAAACCCAATGGAGGTTGCTATGAGTCAGAATCAACATGATGACAATGAGTTTGGTTTATGTGTGTGTGTGTGTGTGTGTAATTGTATTTATTTCATTGTTGTTGAGAATATGCACAGCAACTAAACCCCAAACCCAGTTCTATCGAGTCAATTTTGACTCATTGTGACCCTATAGGACAGAGTAAAACTGCCCCATAGTGTTTCCAAGGCTGTAAATCTTTACTGAAGCAGACTGTCTCATCTTTCTCCCAAGGAGCAGTTGGTGGATTCAAACTGCTGACTTTTTGATTAGCAGCTGAGTGCTTTAATCACTATACTATCAGAGCTCCTCATACACAGCAAAGCATACACTAATCCAGAAGTTTCCACATCTACCATTTAGTTACATTGATTACATTCTTGGAGTTGTGTGACCACTTTTGCTCTCCTTTTCTGAGTTCCTCTACCATTGACATAAATTCACTGCCTCCTAAGGTTCCTATCTAATCTTTAAAGTTGTTGTTGTTGATTTGATGCTATATAGTTTTTTAAAGAGCATAATGCTCAAGCAGACCTTTTTTAACTAGTTAAGCTAGACTACTGTTTGGTTTTAAGAAGACTTCAGGGGATATTTTTGGTTTAAGG
>NW_006922461.1:338157-342861 GCF_000298275.1 Orycteropus afer afer
TATTTTTTTCCTGGCATTGTTGTAAATATATCTATCACATAACTTTGACCAATTCAGTTTTTTACAGGTGATACAACTGATTGACAGCAATTACAATAATTGGCTGTGCAACAATACTCTTAATCAGTGTAATATATCCATTACTGTTAATCACCCCCTTTTCCTGTCCCTTCTGCCACTGGTAACCCACTAATAAGCTTTATTATCTGTACATTTCCCTGTTCTTGTCTTTTTTTCATAAGTGAGGTCATATAATATGTGTCCTTTGGTGACTGACTGACTTCACTCAAGTCTTCCAGCTCCATACATATTGTAGCATGTATCAAGATTACATTTCCCTTACTGGCAGAGTATGTATGTATGTATGTACCACATTTTGTTTATCCATTCATCTCTCGATGAGCATTTAGGCAGTTGCTACAAGTATCTGTTTGAATCTCTACTTTCAAGTCTTTTTGGTATATACCTAGGCGTGGAATTGCTAGGTCATGTGGTAGTTCTGTTTGTAGCTTTTTGAGGAACTGCCACACTTTTCCACAAAGGCTGTACCATTTTGCATTCCCATCAGCAATAACATTTGTTCTTTTCTATTTTAAAATCTTAGCCATCCCAGTGGGAGTAAAATGGTATGTCATTGTGGTTTTGGTTTGTATCTCTCTAATGACTAATGATGCCAAGCATCTTTTCATGTGTTTGATGGCCATTTGAATGTCATCTTTGGTGAAATGTCTATTCAGTTCCTTTGCTCATTTTATGATTGGGTTATTTGTCTTTTGTTGTTAAATTGTTGAAGTTTTATATTTATTTTTGTTATTAGATTCTTGTTGGGTATATGGTTTCTAAAGATATTCTTGTAGTAGGTAGCTTATCTTTGCATTTTTTTTGATAAAGTGGGTTTTTTTTTTTTTTTGGTAAATTATTATGAGTTGAGTGAAAGTTTACAGAGCAAATTGATTTTCCATTCAACTGTTCATACACATTTTGTTTCACAACATTGAATGCAGTCCGCACAGTGTAATGACACTCTACCACTTCCTCCTTGTGGTTACCATTTACATTTGTCCTTCTTTCCTATCCATTTCTGCCTTCTGAGCTTTATCTCTGGGCAAATGCTGCATGTCTGATCTCGTATCGTAGATTGTTCTAAGGACTGCATACCTCCCTAGTATTATTGTTCTGTTGTCTATTTTTTGGCTGAAAATTGAGCCACTGGAGTGAGTTCAGTTCCAGGCATGAAGGGTGTCTAATGGACACAAGCTCAGGGGTTCCATCATAACTTGGATGAACCTGGAGGACATTATGCTGAGTGAAGTAAGTCAATCACAAAAGGACAATATTGTAAGAGTCCACTCTATAAAAAGTCAAGGAAAGATTTACACATGCAAGGAAACTTTCTTTGATGGTTTCCAGGGAGGAGAGGGGAGGGGAAGGAAAATCACTAACTAGATAAGAGACACACAGTAATTTAGATGAAAGGAAAGGCAGTATTTTGTAAGTCTTTTCATGAACAAAAGTTTTCAACTTTTAGGAGTTGCATTTATTTTCTCTTGCTGTTTGTGCTTTTGTTATTATGTAATAAATACACTCAACAGTGTAGCCTGATGACGTTTGCTCTTGCTTTGTCTTCTAAAACTTTTATGGTTTTAGTTTGCACATTTAGGTTCTTAATCCACCTGAATTTGTTTTTGTGTATAATATGAGACATGGATCCTGTTTCATTTTTCTACATGTGGAAATCAATTTCTCCCAACACCATTTATTGAAGAGACTCTTCTTTCTCTATAGAATGGACTTTGCTATCTTGTCAAAACTCAGTTGACCTTAGATACTATTTCTGGACTCACTCTCAATTCTATTCTATTATGTGTCTATTGTTATACCTATACCATGTTATTTTTATTACTGTCCTTGTATAGTATGTTTTTAAATTAGGAAGGGTGAGTCCTACTTTTTTCTTCTATTTCAACATTGCTTTAGCTTTTTGGGGCCTCTTGCTATTACCTATAAAGTTGAGGATTAGTTTTTCTATTTCTATAAAGAAGGTTGTTGGAATTTTGATCAGATTGCACTGAATGAGTAGATCACTTTGGGTAGTATTGACATCTTAACAATGTCAAGTCTTCCAGACTATGAACATGGAATATCTTTCCATTTATATAAGTCTGCTTTAATCTCTTCGACAGTGTCTTATATTTTTCATTGTATAAGTCCTTTACATCCCTGGTTAAATTTATTCCTAGGTATTTTATTCTCTTAAATGCTGTTGTAAATAAAACCATTTCCCTAATTTCCCTTTCAGATTACTTATTGCTAGTTTGTAGAAATCCAACTGATTTTTGTTTGTTGACCCTGCAACTTTGCTAAGTTCTTCTATTATCTCTAGAAATTTTCTATATATAGGACCATATCATCTGCAAATATTGGTGATTTTTCTTCTTTTTCAATCTAGATATCTTTTATTTCTTTTTCTTGTCTTATTTCTCTGGCTAAGACTTCTGACACAGTATTGAATAGAAGTGGTAAGAGCAGGCACCCCTATGTTGTTCCCACTTTCAAGGGGAAAGCTTTGCCTTTCTCCATTAAGAATAACATTGGCTGTTGGGTTTTCATGTATTCCCTGAATCATATTGAAGAATTTCCCTTCTATTCTAATCTTCTTTAGGGCTTTCACCAAGAAAGGGCATTGTTGTTAGGTGCCATCAAGTCAGCTCCAACTCATAGCAACCTACACTGCCCAGTCGTGAGCCATCCTCACAATCCTTGCTATGCTTGAGCCCATCATTGCAGCCACTGTGTCAATCCGTCTTGTTGAGAGTTTTCCCTTTTTGCTGTCTCTCCAGTTTACCAAGCGTGATACCCTTCTCCAGGGAATGATCCCTTCTGACAACATGACCGATGCAGGTGAGACTAACTCTGGCCATTCTCACCTCCAAGGAGCATTCCAGCTGCACTTCCTCCAGGACAGATTTGTTCATCCTCTGGTAGTCCATTGTATTTTCAGTATTCTTCACCAGCACCACAATTCAAAGTCATCAACTCTTTTTCGGTCTTCCTTATTCATTGTCCAGCTTTCATATGCATATGAGGCTATTGAAAATACCATAGCTTGGGTTAGGCATACCTTAGTTTTCAAAGTAACATCTTTGCTTCTTAACACTTTAAAAAGTCTTTTGCAGTAGATTTTCCCACTGCAGTATGACATCTGATTAGCTAATTGGTACTTCAATGGGTGTTGATTGTGGATCTAAGTAAAATGAAATCTCTGATAACTTCAGTATTTTCTCTGTTTATCATGATGTTGCTTATTGGTCCAGTTGTGAGGATTTTTGTTTTCTTCATGTTGAGGTATAATCCATATTGAAGGCTGTAGTCTTTGATCTTTACCAGTAAGTGCTTCAAGTCATCTTCACTTTAAGCAAGCAAGATTGTGTCATCTGCATATTGCAGGTTGAAAGGGTATTAGATTTCATTAAGTGCTTTTTCTGCATCCATGGAGATGATGATCATGTGGGTTTTTTCCTTTGTTCTATTGATTGATTTTCTAATGTTGAACTATTCCTGCATTCCTTGGGATAAATCTCACTTGGTCATGGTATATGATTCTTTGATAAGCTATTAGCTTCTGTTTGCTAGTATTTTGTTAACAGTTTTTTTCACCTATATTCATAAAAAATATTGGCCTGTAGTTTTTTTTTTGTTGTTGTTGTTGTTGTTTTGGTGGTATCTTTGTCTGGTTTTGGTATCAGAGTTATCTTTGCTTCATAGAATGAATTAGAGAGTATTTGGAAGAATTTTAATATTTTGGAAGAATTTAAAGTATTGGTGACAATTCTCTTCTAAATGTTTGGTAAATTTTCCCAGTGATACCATCTAGTCCAGGACTTTGTTTTGGGGGACAGAGGAGATTTTTGAACACTGACTCAATCTCTTCCTTTGTTATGGGTTTGTTGAAACTTTCTATTTCTTCTTGAGTCAGTTTGGGTAAATTGTATGCTTCTAAGAATTTGTCCATTTCATCTAAGTTATCCAGTTATTTGCTGTACAATTGTTCGTAATTATTCTGTCATAATTCTCTTTTTTCTACTAGGTCAGTTGTAATGTCCCCTCTTTCACTTCTTCTTTCAGTTATTTGCATTTTTCTCTTTGCCCGTCTAACTAAAAACAAAAAACAAAAAACCAAACTCATTGCCATTGAGTCTATTCTGACTCATAGAGACCCCATTTGGGTTTCCGAGGTGATAAACATTTATGGAAGTAGATAGTCCAGTCTTCTATCTGCAGAGTGGCTGATGAGTTTGAACTACCAACCTGCTGGTTAGCAGTCATATGCCTTAGGCACTACACCACCAGAGCTCCTTAGTCTAACTAAAGGTTTTCCAATTTTACTGATCTTTTCAAAGAATCAATTTTTGGCTTTACTGTTTCTCTCAATTTTTTTCTGTTTGGATTTCATTTATTTTTCTGCCATGATTTTTGTTATTTCCTTTCTTCTTGTGGATTTAGGCTTTGATTACTTATCTCTTTCTAGTTCTTGGAGTTGTAGAGTTAGGCTGTTAATTTTAGATCTTTTTTCTTTTTTCATGTAAGCATGTATTGCTATAAATTTCCCTCTGAGTACTGCCTTTGCTGCATTCCTTGAGTTTTGGTATGCTGTGCTTTCATTTTCATTTGACTCTGAGAAGTTTTTTTTTTTATTTCTCTTTT
>NW_006922461.1:343495-344107 GCF_000298275.1 Orycteropus afer afer
GCAGGCCACACCCCTAGGGAAACTCCCTTTCAATGAATTGGCTGCTCAAAACTTATACATCTGATCTCATCATGGGAATAACACACATCACAACTGCTTTAACCACTCAGAATTGTGATCCAGCCAAGTTGACACACAGCTCCAACTATCACAGTCCACCCCTTGTCAACTTGCAAGTTGTACACATCTTCTTAACCATATATAATTCTAAATAAGGACACTTATAAAGCTATATTTGTGCCTAACATAATACACTAATGTGTACAACTGAAACACATTAACCCTATTTACATTTCATAGTTCATAACAGAACAAAACAAATATTTCACCCACATATACAATGAAGAAATATAACAATCATAGTCCTCGTTTCTGCAACTGGTCACGTGGTCGTAGCTGATATTCAGAACTATCTTCCTCTACCACCCATTCTGTATTTCCCTTGCCCTCAGCAAGCACCTCAGCTGGTTGTGGTTCTTTGCCGGTGGAGTGACCCAAACCTTCAATCCTGATACCATGTTTCAATCTATATGCTGAGCAAATAATCCGAGAAGCTGGACTATATGAAGAAAAATGTGGTATCAGGATTGGAGGAAGAATCATTAACAACCT
>NW_006922461.1:344942-347830 GCF_000298275.1 Orycteropus afer afer
TGCTCCACTCCTCGGAAGGAAGGTTGGGCAATCCTACTTCCGTAGTGATACTGCCTCGGAAACCCAAGGAGGGGTCGCTATGAGTCGGGTCTGACTTGATGGCACACAACAACAACAACAACAACAAGGTGCTCCACAGGAGAAAGATGAAACAGTCTGGCTCTGTAAAGATTTACAGTCTTAGAAACCCTATGGGAGTTGCTATGATTCAGAATTGACTTGATGGTAGTGTGTTTGTTTATAGTATTTTACAGGGCACTGGTGGTTCACTGGTAGAATTCTTGCCTTCCATGCAGGAGATTCAGGTTCAGTTCCCAGCCAATACACTCATCCACAGCCACCACTTGTGTCAGTGGGGACTTGTGTGTTGCTATGATGCTGAAGAAGTTTCAGTGAAGCTTCTAGACTAGGGAGAAAAGCCTGATGATCTACTTCCAAAAATCAGCCAATGAAAACCGTATTGATCACAGTGGTACAATCTTCACCTGATAATGGGGATGGCACAGGATCAGGCAGTATTTTGTTCCATTTTGCATGGGGTTACCATGAGTTAAGGTCTGACTTGATGACAGTTAATGACAACATTTAAAGAAAAACAAAAACCCTCAAACTTACTGCTGTCAAATTGATTCCGACTCATAGCGACCCCATATGGCAGAGTAGAACTGCCCCATAGAGTTTCCAAGGCTATGAATCTTTATGGAAACAGACTGCCACATGTTTCTCCTGTGGAGCTGTGAGTGGTCTCAATCTGCCAACCTTTCAGTTTGCAGCTGAGCACTTTAGCCACTGGGCTACCGGGGCTACAAGCCTTTAATTTATTTTAAATAATTGTAAATATTATAAGTTTTAAAATTAAGTTTCAGTGTGTTCCTTTCTAGTACATATTAATAGAATTTTTTCATATTGCTCATATGTTCTACACCCCTGCTGAATTCACTTAGTAGTTGTAGATTTTTTGTGTATACCTTGTGATTTTCTCTATGGGCAATCATGTCATCAAATAGAGACAGTTTTATTTCTCCTTTACCAGTCGGCATGTTTATTTCCTTTTCCTGCCTTATTCATTGGTTAGGACTGCCAGTACTATGTTGAATAAGAGTGAATGTGAATATCTTTGTCTTTTTTCCCATTTTAAAAGGAAAGCATCCAGTCTTTGACCATAAACAAGGTCAGATGTAGGTTTTTGTAGATATTCTTTAGCAAGCTGAGGACTTTGTCCTCTATTTCTAGTTTAAGAATTTTTATGAGAATAGATGTTGGAATTTGTCAAATACTTTTTTCTCTGTCAACTGATATGATCATGTGATTCTTCTTTAGCTTATTTATGTTGTGTATTATGCAGACTGATTTTTAAATATTGAACAAGCTTGCATCCTGGAAGAAACCCCCCCTTGGTCATAACATAGAAAACTTTTTATATATTGCTGGATTCGATTTGCTAATATTTTGTTGGTTTTTGCATCTAAATTAGTGTGATACTGGTCAGTAGTTTTCTTTTTGTATTGTCTTTGTTTTTGCTATCAGGGTAATACTGGCCTCATAATTTTTGAAAGAGATTGTAAAGAATTGGTGTTAATTCTACTTTAAACTTTTGGTAGAATTCTCCAATGAATCCATCTGGGCCTGGAGATTTCTTTGGGGAGAGTCTTTTAACTATGAATTTGATATTTTTAGTATGTATAGGAATATTCAAATTATCTACTTCATATTGAATGACTATGGTAGTTTTGTTGCTTTTCATAGTGGGTAGTTTTTGTGCTTTTCAAGGAATCGGTCCATTTCATCTACATTGTAAAATTTATGTGTGTATAATTTTTCTTTGTTGTTGTTAGTTGCTGTCAATTCCAACTGATGGTGACCCCATGTGTGCAGAGTAGAATTAATTGCTCCATAGGGCTTTCAAGGCTGTAACCTTTTGGAAACAGATCAACAGGCCTGTCTTCTAAAGTGCCTCTGGTAGGTTCAAACTGGAAACCTTTAAGCTGGTAGTCAAGTGCTTAACTCTGCGCCACCCAGGGACTTCAGAGTTATTCTTAATATTTTTTAAATCTTTTTCATATTTGCAGTGAGATCCCCTGTTTCACTGTTGACATTGATAAATTGTGTCTTCTCTCTTTTTTGTCAGTCTTGATAGAGGTTTATAAATTTTTTATATTTTCAAAGAACCAGCTTTTTGTTTGATTTCCACTGTTGTGTTGTTTTTCAATTTCATTAATTTCTGCTCTTATCTTAAAATTATTTCCTTACTTCTGTTGCCATGTGTTTATTTTGGTTATCTAGTTTCTTGAGGTAGGTACTTAAATGTATTGATTTGAGACTTTTCTTCTTTACTAATATAAGCATCTAGTACTAACAATTTCCCTCAGCCTTGCTTTAGCTGTGTCTCACAAACTTTTTAGAAATTTTGTATTTTCACTTTCATTCAGTATATTGAGTTTTTTTTTGAGGGGGTGCTTGAGACTTCTTCTTTGACCTATGGGTTATTTAGAAATGTGATCTTTAAATTCCAAGTGCCTGGAGAATTTCCTGTCATCTCTCTGTTACTGATTTCCAGTGTGATTTCATTATGTTTAGAGAACACACTGTATTATTTCAGCTTTTAAAAGTTTATTTAGTGTTGTTTTGTCAACCAGGATATCGTCTATGTTGTGGATATTCCATATATACTTAAAATGTGTATTCTGCTGTTATTGGGTGCATTAGTTGTTGCCGTCAAATTGATTCTGACTCATAGTGATCCTAGAGGACAGAGTACAACTATCCCATAATTTCCAAGGCTGTAATCTTTATGCAAGCAGACTGTACATCTTTCTCCTGCAGAGCAGCTGGTGGGTTCGAACCACCAACATTTCATTTAGCAGCTGAACTTTACCTACTGTACCACC
>NW_006922461.1:348630-354287 GCF_000298275.1 Orycteropus afer afer
CTCTTTAAATCATTTGATTAATGTTTGCATGATTTATCATTTTAAACTTATTAATATCATTATATTTGAAATTACTTTCTTGTAGTTAGCATATAGTTGGGCATGGGGTAAAGAATTTCACTTTTCCCAAAGTAAGATGGCCTTTGTCCTTGGTTTCTGAGAAAAAAAGCCTTTGGAGTAATTGGGACTTCCAAGCCACATCTGAGGATTTGTGTAGACCAGAAAAGACTCACGTGGGGGGCCAGTGTCAACTAGCCTTAGGAGGCATGATTTATCCAATCATGCAGGACTGGCCAATAAAAGCCCCAGAATACAAAGGCTCAGAGAGCTTCCTGATCAGTGAAGGGAGGATGATGCCCTCTGAAATACAGAAGCTCCACCTTGAGGACCCTTCCAGACCTTGCCCATATGTCTCTTCCTTATGACAGTCCTGAGTTGTATATTTTTGCTAAAATAAATTTATAATTGTAGGTATAGTACTCTCTAAGTATAGAGTTCTGTGAGTTGTTCTAGTGAATTATTAAACCCAAAGGAGAAGGGGGAGCCAGCAAGTGAAAGTGAGGGTGTCATGTGCAATCCCAAACTTATGGCTGTTGTCTGCCTATTTGACAGTCTAAAGTGTCTTTTTAGCCTGTCGGATCGGCCCTTGTTCTAGGTGGCTAGTATCAGAGAGTGAGTGTGCTGCATGGGCAGCTGGTGTCAGAAATGATTGAGAAGTGGGACAGTAGGGAATGGATCAATCTTCATATTTTGGGCATTATATTCATGCTGATTCTTATCTACAAAGTTTTCCATGAATATGATTATGTGTTTTTATCCATTCTGCCAGTCTCTCTTAGTTTGTGTGTTTAGGCCATTTACATTTAATATAATTATTGATATGTTAGGACTTAATTCTGCCATTTTATTATTTTTGTGTTTATTCCCTCTATTTCAATTCTCCTTTTCCTGCCTTTCTGTGGTTTACGTGAACATTTTTCAAAACTGGATTGATTTATCTGCAGTGTTTTTAAGTGTACCCCTTTATATGCCTACTTTAGTGGTTTCTTCAGATATTAGATTGTACATACATAACTTATCACATGGCCTATTAGTGTCAACATTTTATTTGAATGAAATGTAGAAGCCATACCTCCATTTAGTTTTATTATCCTGCCCCATTTATAATATTTTCTCTATATATTGAGAACCATATCATACAATGTTATATTTTTGCCTCAACCATTAAACATAATTTTTAAAATTTAAGAGGAAAGGATAGTCTTTACTAACATTTTTACCTTTTCTATTATTCTTTTTTCATTTGAGCTGTTTCATGTTTTGTTCTTTTATCTTTTCCTTTTTATTGGAAAAACTTTAGCAGGATTTTTTTTTTTTTTACAGCATTTCAGTTGACAACAATTTTTCTTAGTTTTCCTTCATCTGAGAATGCCTTTATTTCACCTTCATTCCTGAAGGATATTATCACCAGATATCGAAGTCTGAATTGACAGTTATTTTCTTTCAGCACTTGAAAAATGGCATGACATTTCCTTCTGGCCTCCGTGGTTCCAGATGAGAAATCCACAATCTTATAAGTAATGCATAATTTCTTTCTAGATGCTTTCAAGATTTTTTCTTTGTCTTTACTTTGCTGAAGCAGTGTCAGAATACCCAATAAGGAAGATAAGCATGGGCTTATTTGTGTTGGTTTACTAATCTGAAATTTCACATTTTTTCATCATATCACAAATTTTGCTTCTAGATATGGCTGGCATCTCTCTCTCTCCCAATCCCACAACACCTTCTTACAGAATCAAACCTGATTTCAAATTTACAATCTGTGACAGGGATAGAGTACCCAGTAAACAAGATAAGCATGGGCTTACCTGTGCTTACTTACTAATCTGTAGTGAACAGTTTCACCATAGTAAGTGAGCACAAGTAAGCCTATAATTACCTTGCTTATTGGGTAATACACCCTTCTTCTGAAGTTTGATTATGTGTCTTGGTATGGATTTCTGGGGTTTATCTTGTATACGGTTTGCTCAGCTTCTTGTCTATAAAATTATACCTTTTGCCAAATTTTAGGGAAATTCCAGCCATAATTCCTTCAGATACTTTTTTTAGTACATTTCTTCCTCTCTTTCTGGATCTCCAGTAACACAAATAATATATCATTTATTGTAATCTCAAGGTCCCTGAGGCTCTGTTCATCTTTCTTCACAATTTTCTGTTCACCAGATTGGCTAATTTCTATTTTATTTTCAAGTTCACTCTCTACTCTGTCATCTCTGTTTTTCTATTGAGCCCATCTAATGAAGTTATTTTTTTTTTTTAAATTGTTTATTGTACTTTACAGTTAAAGATTTCCATTTGGTGGTTGTATCATTTATTTCTTTACTGACACCTTTAAAAAAATTGTTTCAAGTGGGTTTGTAATTGCTTATGGAAGTGTTTTTATGATGTTGTTGTTGTGTATCGTTGAGTTGATTCCAACTCACAGAGACCCTATAACACAGAGTAGAACTGACCCATAGTGTTTTCTAGGGAGAAATCTATGAGAGAAGATTGCTGGGTCTTTTCTCCTGTGAAACTGCTGGTGGGTTCAAACTGCTGACATTTTGGTTGGCAGCTGAGTGCTTAACCATTGTGCTACCAGGGCACCTATGATGTAGTGGTTAAGGCATTTGACTGCTAACTAAAGGGTTAGTGGTTGAACCCACCAGCTGCTGTGTGGAAAAAAGATGAGGCAGTCTGCTTCTGTAAAGATTTGTAGCCTTGGAAACCCAATGGGGGTTGCTATGAGTTGGATTCAACTCAGTGGCAGTGAGTTGTTTTTTTTTTTTTTTTCCAAAAATTCAATATTTATCATCTCAGTATTGGTATCTGTTATGGATTGAATTGTGTCCCCCCCCAAAAAAAATATGTGTCAACTTATCTGAGTCATGATTCTCAGTATTATGTAATTATCCTCCATTTTGTGATCTGATGTAATTATCCTGTGTGTTATAAATCTTCAACTCTATAATGTTAATGAGGCAGGATGCAGTCTACAGGATTAAACTGTATCTTGAGTCGATCTCTTTTGAGATATAAAAGGTATTAAACAAGCCAGCAGAGATCAGAGGAACCTGCTACCACCAAGGAAGAAGAACAGGGAGCAGAGTACATCCTTTGGACCCAGGGTCCCTGTGCTGGGAACCTCCTAGATTCAAGGAAAGATCGATGCCAAGACATATGGAGAAAAGACCTTCCCTCAGAGCTGACAGAGGCAAAACCTTCCACTAGTGCTGGCACCCTGGGTTCACATTTCTGGTCTCCTAAACTGTGAGAGAATAAATTTCTCTTTGTTAAAGCCATCCACTTGTGCTATTTCCATTAGAGCAGTATTAGATAACTAAGACAGAATTTGTCCCTTGCCTTTTCTCATTCAAGTTGAAATTTTTGGGGGTCTTGTTTTGCCAAGTGATATTTTTCATGGACATTTGGAGTATTATGTTAGAAGTCTTTAGATCTTTTATTGTAATACACCTCCACTGACACTATGACAGAAGAAGTGATGTACCACCTGTAACTGCCTGGCTTCCCTGCTGATGGCAAGGTGAGATTTTTTTCTGTGATGCTTGGCTGGAATAGGGTGGGTATTATAAAAATATTCCTGTCTTTCTAGCCTGACCCTTTCTCAGTTCTTTGGCTAGAGATAACAGGCTTTTCTTTTGGGAGCTTTTTTTTTTTTTTTTTTTTCAGTTTCTATTGGTGTTTCTGGCCTGCTGGCTTCTTCAGTGTCCATTATAGGATATAGAGGAGACAGAGAAGACCCAGATAAGTCGTAGCCATGTTTTTCTTCAATTTCCAATGTCCCTAGTCAGTCTGTTTTCTTCTGTCCACCCTTTAAAATTGTTTTATCTTTGTTTCATATATCATGTTCAGGGTTTTTGCTGCACTTTGTGGTAGAAATAAAGAGAAGTGCATCTATTCTATCTTGTTTGGAACTTGAAGTCAGCCCATCTGGAAACTGACTTTTATTAAACTAAATCATACTGAAATTTACCATTTACTTAAGGTGTAGATCTTTATTGCACGTTTTAAATTATCCTGAAAGTTTTTCTTTCTCAAAACTTACATTAGTAGTTCTGTTAAGCTAATGGTCTATTTTACCACATTAGAAAATAATGTCAAATGTCAGGGTCAGAGGAAGTTCACAAAAAAAGCAAGAAACTGGTGGTAGAAGTAGCACAAGTGTACCAAGAGTCATTCTACCCTTCACTACCACTGCAAATAGTGATTCAAGTAATATGTTTAAATGGAAAAAAGAAATTTCAGGGGCCATAAAGTAGGAATCTGGACTCATGGCTTATATACAGTGTCAATTTTACAGAAAGTTTCTTTTTCTTGGCATGATTTATTTCAACCACATAAGCCCATATATAAATGAAGAATGGATGATTATGTGGCTGGTACCTAATGGTACAGTTTCAGTTACAGCACTCCCATGCTTACCCTCCCAGGAGATCCCAGAAAGTTCAATTCTCTTCAACAGGTGCTCTACGGCAACAGCTGCAGAAAACACTTATTCTGACAGAGGTGGTCCCATATTTTTCTTATCTTTATCCTTACCAGACAAACATCTCTTGGGTCACATTTTCTGTTGGCTTGTCTTCACAAACTAGAAGTGACAGATACTGATTTGATAAGGATTTCTAGCATTGGATAGTGCAGCATGGATAAGGAAGATTATAGGTTTCATATTTAGGAGGACTTACATCATCAGGGTCCAACAGATTTTCTGTTTATGAATTTCTGTGTTCCGAAGTTCAAACATCCTTTGTTCCTTTCATTCCAGGTCAGTCACCATGAACTGAGGCACTCAGCGTGTTGCCCCAGCACTGAAGAAGCAATACTGTGGAGGCAATCTACCATACTGTCAGAGGCTGAGACTTGACTTGGTACCAACTGCTGTGCAGTACTGCACATCAGAAATCTTGTGAGCTGTTAAATAATAATGGGCACATCGGTTGAGATGAAGTTTCCAGTAAAGAAGCAACAGTGCAATGTAGATAATTATGGCCAAAAAATAGGAACTTTACTTCCCTGCCTGAACTTGCCCCTGCTGGAGGCATTTGAACAAGGCATCCTCACAACAAAGAGGAGATATGATTTGCTATCATTTCATATCAGTAAGTGTCTGAACAAAAGCATCAATGTGAATAAGGACCAAGTGCAGTCCTCTCTCAATTAAATTAATATTAAATAAAAGTTCTGGGTGGTACTGTTTTAATCCTGATTCTTTCAACTCTCCTTCAAATAGATCCTCTGGTTAGAACTTACTTTAAAAGTATTTTTTTTTATTGCTGGGATAGCTAATGAGAGCAAACAAATTTTTATTGCTTTCAAATTGTTCTATCTGTTCTTTTTGTAACTCTGGAGTCATGTTATGATGTCAGGATCAGAGGAAGTTCACAAAAAAGCAAGGATTTTTTGTTTAGTTTTGTTTGACAGATAAAGTTATGTATCACCTTGGGTAAGCCATGATTCTCAGTGGTTTGGAAGATAGGATGTAATCACCATCCATGATGTGGTCTGTTGTGAGAAGCCAGTCAATTGAAAGGGGAGTTTCCTTGGGAATGTTGGCCTGCATCATATATATATATATATATATATGTATATATATATAT
>NW_006922461.1:354387-366657 GCF_000298275.1 Orycteropus afer afer
GGATCCATATATATATATATGGATATTCTGGCAAAACTTGCCCTTTCTCAATCTTGCATCTGACTCGTCATACTTGGACCACTGGTTTTTGGTATGTGAGCCAGCAGCCTGCCATGTGATCTGCAGATTTTGGGATTTGCCAGCCCCTGCAACCACATGAGTCAGGAGAAGCCTCCAGTCTGATTCCTGACTCATAGATTTGGGACTTGCCAGCCTCCACAACTACTGTATGAGCTTCACTGATTTTGCTTCTCTAGAAAACCTAGTCTAAGACATTTGGTAACAGAATGATAAGGATGAGTTTTCTAATTGGTTCTCAAGTCTGCCTAGCCTTAAAGGCACTGATGACTTTGCCTTTATTAATGAAGAAGGCACTGCTACCCATGGTGTGATGTGGCAATGTGTGATCCACCAATGGATCAGATATTTGTGAGAGACAAGGCTCTGGGTGATTGCATATTTGATACTATTCTATAATTTTGTCAGAATGGGAAGTATGAGGAAGCTGATTGGTTGGTCCTACATTGCTAGACAAAGTGGTAAAAGGAAGAGGTGAGCTCAGTTCTTCAGTCACAGCTCAAGTGCTGCATACAAGACCTGAAAGTTGCCACTTGTAACCTAAGAGAAAGCCTTATTTCTTGTAGTAACAGCTGATATTGCTGGAAAATAAACCCAGAGTCATAAGCGTGGCTGAAGTACAGTGCCAATTGAATTCCCAACCTCAAATAGTGTCTGAAGTTAAAGTGAGAGCATTGATTGGGAAGAAATGGGATCCTGAAACTTGGGATAGGGAATATATGGGCAGATAATCAGGAAGCTGGGGACATTGATCCCTTAAATTGAATTGAATCACGCTTGCCAACAGAACCAGCCCTCTTGTTCCCATCTGAAGAGATTACTCCATCTTTGTCTTCTAAGCCACCTTCCACAGTAAACCATCATCCCTTCCACTCCTAACTGATGAGATTAACCCAGCTGTGCCTGAAGAGTCTTTGTCTGAGATATTGCCTGGGGCAGTGCTTGGGGTATTACCTGGGGCATCACCTGAGGCAGATCCCTCACAAGACAATGCTGAATGTCCCCAGGACCCACCTCCACCACTCATTTTTGCTTCTAGATGTATAATTAGACTTAAGTCCCAGTGACCCCCAAGAGGTGAAGTACAAAGTATGACCCAGGAGGAGGTACACTACACTCCAAAAAACTGCTTGATTTTTATAGTATGTACAAACAGAAACCTGGAGAATATGGATGGAAAGGGCTATTAAGGGTGTGGGATAATGGTACAAGGAACATAAAGTTGGATCAGTCTAAGCTCATTGATATGGGCCCACTAAGTATAGATTTCTTTATTCAGTGTTTCAGCTTGAGAGGTTAGAAAAGGATCTAATAGTTTATTTGGCTGATTCACTGAAGCATGAATTAAGCTATAGCCTACACTAAATCAAGTTGAAATGCCAGAACTGCCTTGGTATATTGTAGAAGAAGGTGTCCAACCAAACCAAAAATCAAACTCACTGCCGTCGCTTCCAACTCATAGCGACCCCTCCTCGGGTTTCCGAGATGGTATCTCTACGGAAGTAGATTGCCCAGTTGTCCTTCCAAGGAGTGGCTGGTGGGTTTGAACCACCAGCTTTCGGGTTAGCAGTAAAATGCATTAGGCACTACACCACCAAGTGTCCAAAGGCTTAGGGAAATTGGCATGTTAGAGTGGATTCATCAGGTTGGTTCCACAGACCCACCCATGAAGTGCTCAGAGGACATGCCTTTTTTACCACAATGGTGAGAAACAAATTTGTGAAGGGAGCTCCAGAATCTTTGAACACCACTGTGGTTGCTGTTTTCTGTAAGTCAGATTTGACAGTGGGAACTGCCCTAATTAAATTAAGACACCTAAGGCACTTGATGGGAGCTCTGGTAGCATAGTGCCTAAAGCAATTGACTGCTAACCAGAAGGCTGGCGGTTCAAACCCACCAGCCACTCCTCGGAAGGAAAGTTGGACAATCTACTTCTGTAGTGATGCTGCCTCGACAACCCAAGGAGGGGTCGCTATGAGTCAGGTCTGACTCAATGGCACATAACAACAACAAGGCATTTGACTGCTAACCAGAAGTTTGGCAGTTTAAACCCACCAGCCACTCCTTGGAAGGAAGGTTGGACAATCTACTTCCATAGTGATACCACCTCGGAAACCCAAGGAGGGGTCACTATGAGTCAGGTCTGACTTGACGGCACATAACAACAATAACTACAATGGGGATGATTGGTCCTTGTGGTGGTAGGGGACAAGTGGTGTCAGTAAATCAACAAAAACAAGGTGGGTGTAGTTACCATAATGGACCAAACCCACTGTTGGTGAGTCAATTCTAACTCATACTGACCCTACAGGACAGAGCATAACTGCCCCATAGGGTTTCCAAGGCTGTAAACTTTACAGAAGCAGACTGCCATATATTTCTCCCACAGAGCAGCTGGTGGGCTCAAACTGCTAACCTTTTGATTAGCAGCCAAGCACTTTAATCACTGTGCCACCAGAGCTCCTTACTGTAATGGACAGCAGAGTCTAAGCAGTAATCAGAAGCATCTGACTAGTATGGATTTAAGGTGTTGGCTACTTAGTCATGGTGTTCTAGGGGAACATAGATGGGAAATCTACTAAATATTTACTTGATCTATACAGGTGCAGTAATTCTGGGTCAAGTGAAGGGCAATCTAATGTGACTCACCAGAATAGAGTGTTGGCCCCTCAGTCAATTCCCACACTAGAGCCAGTTTACAGACCCACAATCCCTTGAATGAAGGGAAGGCCAGGTAACCTTGGGGAAGGACCCCACTACACTGCCAAAAATTTGTACTTTTACTCTTTCTCCCAGCCTTCTCCAAAGGGATTTATGGCCTTTTACAAGAGTGACTGTTCACTGGGGAAAAGAAAATTATTAGGCTTTTTGGGGATTACTGGACACTGGCTCTGAACTGACACTAATTCCAGAAAACATCAATGTGGCTCACCAGTCAGAGTAGGAATGTATGGAGGTCAGGTTATTAATGGAATCTTAGCTCAGGTCCATCTCACAGTGAGTCCAGCAGGTCCCTGAACTCATCCTGTAGTGATTTCCCCACTTCCAGAATGCATAATTGGAATAGAGACTCAGCAACTGTCAGAAACCCCCCACCTTGGATCTCTGACATGTGGAGTTAAGGCTATTATGGAAGGAAAAGCCAAGTGAAGCCATTGGAACTGCCACTACATAGGAAAATAGTAAACTAAAAGCAATACCTCATTCTTGAAAGGATTACAGAGATTACTGCCACCATCAATGACCTGAAGGATGCAGGGGTGTTGATTCCCACTGCATCACGATTCAACTTGCCTATTTGGCCTGTGAAAAAACATAGATCTTAGAGAAAGACAGTGGATTGTCATAAACTTAACAAGGTGGTGACTCCAATTTCAGTTGCTTTCCCAGATGTGGTTTGTTTGAGCAAATTAACACCTCCTGGTACCTGGTATGCAGCTATTGATTTGGCTAATGCCTTTTTCTCCATATCTGCTGTGAATGACCACCAGAAGCAGTGGTGGTCTTTCTTCATCTGGCAAGGCCAGCAGTACACCTTTTCTGTCCTACCTCAGGTATATCAACTTTCCAGGCTTATGTCAGAACTTAGTCTGCAGGGAATTTGATTGCCTTGACTGCTAACCAGAAGGTTGGCAGTTCAAACCTGCCAGCCACTCCATGGAAGGAAGATGGAGCAATCTACTTCCATAAAGATTTACTGCCTTGGAAATCCAATGGGGGTCACTATGAGTCAGAATCAACTCAATGACAGTGAGAGAGGGAGTTTTTCCTTTCACAATATGTTAGTTGTATCATGTTAGGCACAAGTATGACTTTATAATTGCCTTTATTTAGAGATTATATGTGGTTTAAAAGATGTATACAGTTGTCAAGGGGTGGAGTGTGATGGTTAAAGTTATTTGTCAATGTGGCTAGGCCATGATTCTCAATGATTCAGCAGATATGATGTAATAATCATTTATGAAGTGGTCTTTGGTGAGAAATCAGTTGAAAGGAGAGTTTTCTTGGGAGTATGGCCTGCATCCAGTATATATGGGTGTTCTGGCAAAGTTCATCCTCTCTCGATCCTGCATCTGACTCGTAATCCTCAGACCTCCTGTTCTTGGGATGTGAGCCAGCAGCCTGCCATCTGACCTGCAGATTTTTGGATTTGCTAGCTCCCATAGCACCATGAACCAGCAGCCTGCTGTCTGACTTGACAATTTTGGGTTCATCAGCAACCATGTGAGTCAGGAGAAGCCTTCAGCCTGATACCTTACTCACAAATTTGGGACTTAGCAGCCTTCGCAACTGTGTGAGCCATTCCTTGAAATAAATCTGTGTCTGTGGTTATGTATGTATATACACATGCACACACACACACACATTCACTAGTTTTGCTCCTCTAGAGAACCCAACCTAAGATACTTTGTTAGAAAGCAGCATTTATGATGAACTTTAACTGAAGGAGCTCTAGTGTTGTAGTGGTTATAGCATTCAGCTGCTAACCTAAAGGCTGGCAGTTCAAACTCACCAGTCACTCTACAGGAGCAATATGAGGCTGCCTGCTTCCATAAAGATTTACAGCCCTGGAAACTATGGGGCAAGACAGTTGTACTTTGTTCTAAGGGGTCATTATGAGTTAGAATCAACTTGGTGGCAGTGGGTTTGTTTTTTTTTGGTTTAACTGAATGGGGTCAGGTAGAAGCTAGTGTGCATACCAAGGAATACAAAGACTATGAAGGACACTGTATTGAGTTTGAGAATTTCTGGAATTATCCTCTAACAACCTAAGTATAAAGCTGAAATGTTACATCAACTTGCCTAAATCTTAGCAATTGGTGCAGCTAACATTTGGTGATGCTTTAGCAGGGTTCTACACTCAGAACCTTTTAAAGACTTGCAAGTCAGGAGAAATCACAGGCAGAGATCAGGTTTGAAATATTTATTTTAACCCTAAGGCACATTGTAAAAATCTCAAAAATCTGTTTTCATGGTTTTTAGACCCTCTTTTAAAACTGAATTTCTAAACAAAGTACAGGCATGTGAGTTAAACATTTACCTCAAGTAGACACACACCCTGGAGAGAACAATCATGGGAGAAGGAAGGGCTGCTTATCCACAGGGAGATAGCTCAGGGTGCAGAAGAGTATGAAGGGATGGACACTGGGAGGAGGTAACTATGGGGAGGAAGTGGGAGGGGAGCTGCTGCATTGTAAATTTTGGTCAATGACATGAGACAATGTATATGTGAACTGCTGTGTGAAAAGTGAATTTACTCTGTAAATCTTCACCCAAATCCTAATAAAAAAAAAACAAAACTGAATTTCTTCATCTAAATCAGGAATCAGCAAATCTTTCTCTTTAAAGGGCCAGATAGTAAATATAGGCGTCATTGGCTTTATGGTCTGTCTCAACTCCTCAAAACTCTGCTGTCATCACAGCATGAAAGCAGTCACAGACATAAGGAAATGAATGAGCATGGTGTAGTCCAATAAAACTTTATTTACAAAAACAGGAGATGGGCTAAATTTGGCCCATGGGAGGGAGGTTGCCAATCCTTGGTCTAAAATGAAGCTGAATAGCTCCTACCTAGAAAAGAACCTTTTAGTAAAGGGAGAAAAATGAAAATAAAAGACTAGGAATGAGATCATACTTCTAGTGACAGACGATACTTTTTTAAAACACAGAACGAGATTAGCTCAGCCAGTTAATCTTTTTATTTTTAGTTTTAAAAAAGAAAGAAAGCTTTGAGAAAAATTTGTTAAATATCAGTAAAGTGCAGGATAACGTGAATAGCTTTAACAATATTGTCTAAACATATACACAAAGGCAAACATTAAGTAAAATGATAGGGAGAGATACCACTTTGGGGGCCTAACTACAGTTTTCCTTATTGCACAGAAAAGTTGCTGATAACTCCAGATTTTCACAGTTCTAACATACTTTAATGTTGAAATTTTTGAAAACCACCCATTTGTTGCTGCTGAATGGAAGGAGACAACAAAATTCTCCCCAATTACAGTATGTAAGCACTCTATAAAAGTTCCCCAGAAGATCATATCATCCCATGTTAAATTCATCCAATTCTATTTTTAAAGATTGCTTTTCAGCTACTAAATGAATCCTGGTAGACTTCTCATTTACTAAATCGTTCTAATAGACATAATAAACCTTCCTAAGTAAGAAGTATAAGGTGTATTTTCTGTAAAAATAAATAGTTAACCTAGGAGGAGCTGACTCTACCATGAAGTCATACTTAGAGTGAGTGGTTTTCAGTGGTAAATGCCACATCCAACATCCACAGACTTAGCCCCCAACACAACTGAAAATCATCCCTCTACTTCTCCAAAGCTCCCAAATGGAATAACCACAACAAAGGTCAGCTCCCAAACATCCATGCAATGAGTGAGTCCACCACCCAGGAGCACTTGTATCCTTAACTCTTTGTAAGTACTTTAGACAGCAGCTGTTGAATTCTTCATGCTACTTAAAAGTCGTCTTCTATTCAAGTCCTTCAAGATATACAGTACCAGATAATTTTCCACTGGCTCAGAGTCTATTTGACTATGATGTTTGGCAATTCTGTTAATTCGTGTTACAAAGTGGCCATCAGAATAAGAAAGTGACTTCCCTTGTGTGCTCTTGTGTCTGCTTCAGACTTTTTGAGAAGGCACAAGAGAAGGCAGACCTTCCTTCTCCTTATCTCCCTTCTGTGGGTGCAGTTTTCTCTCTGCTCATGTAGCAGAAAACCGGCTGCCTGTTTATTCCATCTGGGCCCTGGTTATAGCGTACCCTGCTTACAAAAATAAAACTACATCAAAAACTTTGGTTTTGCTCTTTACGATTTTGGCTAGCACTGAGTGAAAAAACAAGATGTGTTCATCAAAATCTTTGCCTATGAAAATTGGAACTGGAAAAAATGGTTTATTTCTAGGTCTTGTTTTGAAAGACTGTCAACAAATCTACTTGATTTTCCTAGTTAGACAACTAGCAGTGGTTCCTAAAGTATTTCTCCATATATTGTTCTTACTAGGTTTTATAAAGGGGGAAGGTATTTTTATGTATCAAAGTGGTAAAAGCAACATTCAGATGGGTTATTCCTAAAATCTAACTCTTGGCTACTAGATACATTCAGCTTACTATATTCAACAATGGCAAGCCAGATTCTTATTTATAAAACAACATAAAAGATCAGAACTCAATAATACCTGTCTAATGGATTTGACAGACTGACTTCTGTACTAAGAATCAATGTCAAAAAGCAGGCATGAAACTTGTTAAGTAAGTCCTCCACTTCTGAAGTGGAATAAGAAGTCATACTTATTAAATCGGCAAGCTGACTTTCCAATACCCCTCATAATTCCAGATTGCATTTTACAACAGAAGATTGGCTTTCTGATACACCTTTTAGAACTCACAATGGAGACCAAGGTAGGTTTCCACGTGGATGATTTTCACCTCTAATGAGTAGCTTAATTGCCCCACTGCTAGCCTTCCCTAAGTGTATCAGTGATGTTTCTACAGTTGGAAGTCACTTGTTCACATTAAATATCTGAGAAGAGTACATTAGCTTCCACTAAGGACAAAGAAGAGTAGAGATGTGATGGAGGACGGATGGTGCACAGAGCAGACCTCTACTTTGGAAGGAACTGTAATTCTTTGCCCTAGTTGAGATGTTCATGGATGGGTGAGAGAATGTTTTTTACATTTTCTAAACAGATGTCTTTTGTCAGCCAAAGAACAGAAGACATTTTAGGGTCTAGAGAACACAGCCCTAAGAGTTCCTTGCTGTTTGCTAGATGAAATGTTTGATGTCACAGTGTGATTTTTGGCTTCAAGGCATCAATGCTTATTTGTCTGGGTACCCCAGTAAATACCATGGATGGTCAGTCCATTTAATCATGTATGCCCTTCCTGTACTTGTTTCCTAGGAAGAAATGCACCCTTATATAAATTCCAAATTTCCTTTTCTAGAAGAAGTTTGTTTCCTTATAATCCCCAAAAAGAGTATTAAAAGGAATGACAGGAATTTTGGTATTCCCTCTCTAAGTGCTATACAAAAGTTTGCATCTTCCTAATTACCTGCTTCTGACACTGACACCGCCAGAGGTGCTACCATATGACAGTAAAGCAATAAGGACCTTCCACTTAACATGAGACCTCTTCTCTGGTAGTAAATGGGCCCACCCTTTATTCTGAGGAATCTAACAGAGCTTTAAGTATGGGGACAAGTGGAGTCTGAAGAGAGCCTTTGACTACAAGGGAACTATTAATTTAATACCAGATTAAATTGAAAAGATAGCTTCCTGGAAACCTTCATATTTTATTAGTCAATAGCTCAGTTAAAATAAAACCTTTTTTCCCACAAATGGGAACAAAGATGACAGGTTTTAAATTCTCCTTGTACATAATTATCACCCTTCTCTACCCTTCATATTCTAAGGTTTTAAAACATGATCTTTTTGGTTGTGCTTCATGGAGTATGTCCTTCACAGCTGTCCAGTCTGTATCACTGATCAACACAATTTGTCCCACATGACTAACAAGTTTAAAAATCCCTAGCTTAGTAGGCCTTTCCTTTAAATAAGATTTCAAATAGAGTCCACTGCAAGCTCTTGACTAAAGGTTCTCAACCCTGGCTGCCCATGAAAACCCCCTGAGGTTCCAGAACCAAGTATGTCTGTCCAGGCCCCACCCTAAACCTACTGAATTAGAATCTCTGGCAGTAGGCCCTTGCTTGGTATTTTGAAGAAAAAAAAAATGGCCAGAGTTAAGAACCTCTGTTCTGGAACAGTAGACTGATGAACTGCTTGCCTGCCATCTTCCCTTCTCCCCAACTCAGAACAAATATGTTCATAAGGGGACTTTTTTTACTCTCAGAAAAGTAACTTTTCAATTAAGCTGAATGTACCATTACTCACCAGTTTCAATCTGACTTTATATGAGACTAGCAGCAGGTAGTTTGCCTTGAGTTAAATGGCTTTTGGGCTACGTGGCTCCCAACTTGTCTCCAGCTTGGGCATAATGCTTCTAGAGTTGGAACCATCTTGACAAATGGACTCATCTTCCCAGAACCCCTTGAAAGGTCAGGATTATGCTCCACATCTTACAAACAGAAAAATTAGAACTACTGGTCAAAGCGACTTACCCTGATCCACTGAATAAAGGACTCAATCAAATAACAATAATCCTAGCTAAGTTTTTCTCATACAAAATATCTATTTACTTATATTGAAGCATGGGTCATAATAAAACATTTGCAGTGAAGACTGTGAGACACTCTGGGGTAAAACACAACAATCTGCGGATTGACCTAAGATTAGGATGGGAAACACTGGTTATTTTTCCTTCTTATGTGGATAATTTCTTATAATTTGCTGGAAGTTTCCTAGAAAACTCAAATGACAACAAAACCTTGAGGTTAGTGGAGATAAGAGTCAACTACTCTCTCCTCTCCCTCAACTAAAAGAAAAAAAGAAAGCAAGCCCTGACCTTTCAGGTTTATATGGCGTAACTGATCACTACCGAGATCACTCTAAACCAAAAAACTGAACAAACAAAAAGCTTACTGCCATCGAGTCGATTCCGACTCATAGTGACCCCCTTTGGGTTTCCAAGGCAGTAAATCTTTACAGAAGTAGGTTGCCCTGTCTTCCTTCCTTCTCTACTAAATAAAAACTCCTGGGCTGGAACAAATCCATCTGTCTCCAACCTTATGTTAACCCGGCAGCTATTGTCTACAGCTTGAAAACCCATTGCCAGTGAGTCGACTCCAACTCCTCCTAGCAACCCTACAGGACAAAGCGGAACTGCTCCATAGGGTTTCTTAGGCTGGCTGTAATCTTTATGGGAGCAGATTGCCCAGTCTTTTCTCTTGTGGAGTGGCTTGTTGTTGTTATGTGCTGTCGAGTCAGACCCGACTCATAGTGACCCCTCCTTGGGTTTCTGAGGCAGTATCACTACAGAAGTAGATTGTCCAACCTTCCTTCCAAGGAGTGGCTGGTGGATTTGAACCACCAGCCTTCTGGTTAGCAGTCAAGTGCCTTAGGCACTATGCTATCAGAGCTCCCTGTGGAGTGGCTAGCGGGTTCAAATCACCAACTTTTGGTTAACAGCTGAGAGCTTAGCGACTGCGCCACCAGGGTACCTTTCTGCAGCCTGAGACCACAACATCATAACCTCTCTTCCAGGGGCTAAGAAAACTGTTTCCCTGGCTGTGGGTCACAGATTTTCTTAACTCTTTCATTAGCCTAGGTAGCCCTGAGGTCTCATGGGGTTAAGTACTTTGTTTAGCTTTATTCAAATTTATAAAGCCCAAGGACAATCATAAAATCAAAAGGGACTTTATATTTGATAGAAAGGAAACAGGACAACCTGATACAAAAGTCATTCAATTATATAATATTGAACCATTTGAAATTGTTGCTTCCATTTTTCAAAATTAATTGGGTAGCAACACTTTCAGTGTGGCTCAGCCGAATTTTTTCTTCTTGGTTTGCACAAAACTATATAGCGCAAAGCAATGTCTTATTTAAAAATTAACCATTAAAATTAATTAAGAAGATCAAATGTCTGCTTTCATTATGGGTGTGCTTGATTGGGGCACTGTTTTGTCTACCATAAGAAGAAGAATGACTGCATGTTATGGAACATTTTTTTAAAAACTGGGTTGCCAAAAGTGCTAGTACTGAAGCAGAGAGACATGGGGAAAAACAAACTTTTCCAAGAATTCTCAGTATTTCACCTGCTACAGGTAAGGGCAAGAAGAATAGCGTTACCCTGCAATAACCCTAACTACAAAACTCAAATTCCAACTATCCCCAGTCCTTAAGCTGATGCAAGCCTCCCCACATACCAAGGAAATTACCCTTCTCAACATGGCACTTAGTAGTGTGAAGACACTTGGACTCTTAAAAGTATTTTCCTCAGAGTACCCAAAATTCTCACTGTTAAAAATACTGAATTTTCAATCGATTCCCCTCTGATTCCTCACATGTTCACCAAAATCTCATACAATGATCAGCTCAAATTCTGGAATTCTACCCAGTCTTCAGAATACTACCTATTTTACATTCTCTTTGCAGTTAATATTTTTGCAGTGAGATTTCTTTCTCGCCTATAAATATGAGCCTTTTGCCTCTCAGGTTTCTTGTTGTCTTCCCTTCGCCAGAATAAAGCATCCCACAATTCTGGTGTGATTTCTAAATCCACAGTAGAGATCTTAGTCCTATTAAATCATTTCCCTCTCATACCCTCAGGGCAAAGTTCAGGTATCAGGATAGTGAGTTCGTATGGTGGCCCTCAAGAGTTGAATTATTTTTACAGTGTTATCAACAGCAGTTTCCAAATATCTCCTGTCCTCGGATTAAAAAAAAAAAAAAAAACAGTGTAATACTTTTGCCTTTGGTTTTAAATATTTCAATAACTACTTCTATATGGAGATTTCTAGAGAAGAAACTTTTTTCCCCTGTGTTGAATTGTTCACGGATATATTTTGCAGTCTTCAGTCTAGAGAAAACACAGGTAGCATAAAAGTCAGGAAACCTGATAATGATGTTGCAGTCCTGCAGCCTTTATCTCTGAAGCCTCCATGAAAATCGCTTTTTTTTTTTTTTTTTGTTTTCTACCCCATTTAACACTAGCTTCCCATAATCCTTGGCAGTCCAACCTCAATTGCCTTCCTTTTTAATCTTTATTCTGGTCTGTTCTCTCCTAACTTCCCCTCCTAGAGCCAAAGCTAGACTGGCACTGCTGTGTATTAATATGAAGCCTCTCATGGGAGGAATCTCCAACACCTGCCTCCCTTTGTTCAGATACTGCAGGAGAATGAATTAAGAGACCATTGAAGCATGCTTTTTTTTGTTTGTTTGTTTAACTCTGAAATTGTGCACTACTAGGTGAAAAAGTGGAAAGAGGTCTGCACTTGTCTTGATTTAGAAACACTTTAGCCCCACCATCTGTATCTTGGGTTAAATTTTAAGTGTTAAGATATCTCCAGACCCCACTAAAATACCTTAAGTTCAGTTCTGTTAATACCCCACCCCACACTGGGGCCTGTGGCCATCCTCACCCCGCCAGTGGGCCTACCCCATCACTTCAGGGGCTGGGGGGGAAGTCATGCATTATCCTCCAGAGGAAACACCAGGCGGGTTCCACGACTTGAAACCTTTTGGTCCTCCACTCCCAGGTCTTGTTCCAGCATTTCCTCAG
>NW_006922461.1:366987-368517 GCF_000298275.1 Orycteropus afer afer
AAGGCACTTGACGGCTAACCAGAAGGCCGGTGGTTCAAACCCACCAGCCACTCCTCGGAAGGAAGATTGGGCAATCTACTTCCGTGGAGATACAGCCTCAGAACCTCAAGGAGGGGTCGCTAAGAGTTGGAATCAACTCAACAGCAGTGAGGTGTTTTTATTTATTTTTTTATCTCTAGAGTGATGATTGGATATAAACTGTAGGGTGTATGCAATATAAGCCACTCTTGAAGGCTGGGCAATCTACTTCCGTAGTAATACCAACTCAGAAACCCGAGGAGGGGTCACTATGGGTCACATCCTACTCGAAGGCAGTGACTTTGGTTTTGGTTTTGGTTTTGCCTGAACCAGGAGTTAGAATACCAGAAAGCAGCTCTGATTTCAAATGTGTCACAACTTGGATTTAGGGAGTAAAGAAACAAAGGGAGACCAGCCTGTTTTCTCTGCTTCCCAAACCAAAAAAGGAAGGACAAGATAAGGTCATTGAGAAAACCCTGCAAATAAGTTTAAGGTACTCTATCTGTGTAGGTATCCTGGGTAGGCCTTACCCCATACACAAACCACCCTCAACTCACCTTATTTACATATGAACTATTCTTTGTCCTAGTTGGCAACTGAGGAAGGAGGACAAACCATAATTAAGATTGCCTTCCTACTTTCCCTCTCCTGTTCCCAGGGAAAAAAACTCTGACGGAGAGTCCTCTCCTCTAAGTCAACGGATTGTTGTTGTTGTTGTTGTTGTTATTTGCCATCGAGTCAGACCTGACTCATAGCAACCCCTCCTTGGGTTTCTGAGGCAGTATCACTACAGAAGTAGATTACCCAACCTTCCTTCCAAGGAGTGGCTGCCAATTCTAAGGAGGGAGAGTACACAGAGAAGTAAATTTTATAGAGAATCTACTATATGCCTGAAGGAGCCCTGGTGGTGCTGTGGGTAAGTGCCCAACAAAAGGTCAATGGTTTGAGCCCCCCAGCTGCTTCATGGAAGAAAGATGTGGCAGTCTGCTTCTGTAAAGATTTACAGCCTTGGAAACCCTATGGGGCGGATCTACTCTGTCCTATAAAGTTGCTATGAGTCAGAATTGACTTGACAGCAAGTTTTTTTTTAAGTATGTATGCCAAGAATTTGTTGTTATGTGCTATCATTTCATCTCCAACTCATAGCGACCCCATGTACAACAGAATGAAACACTGCCCAGTCCTGTGCCAGCCTCACGATCACTACTGTACCTGAGCCCATTGCTGCAGCCACTGTGTCAATCCATCTCGTTGAGTGACTTCCCCTCTTTCATTGACCCTCCCCTTTACCAAGCATGACATCCTTCTCCAGAGAATGGTCCTTTCTGACAACATGAGCAAGGTAGGTGAGACGAAGTCTGGCCATTCTCACTTCCAAGGAGCATTCCAGGTGCACTTCTTCCAGGATAGATTTGTTAGTTCTTTTAGCAGTCCACGGTACTTTCAGCATTCTTTGCCACCACCACAACTCAAAAACATCAATTATTCTTTGGTCTTCCTTATTCATTCTCT
>NW_006922461.1:370857-371477 GCF_000298275.1 Orycteropus afer afer
CTTTCTTTGGAATGGGTACAAATCTGGATCTCTTCCAGTCAGTTGGCCAGGTAGCTGTCTTCCAAATCTCTTAGCATAGCCAAATGAGTGCCTCCAGTGGGGCATCCGTTTGTTGAAACATCTCAATGGGTATTCTGTCAATTCCCAGAGCCTTGTTTTTCATCAATTACTTCGGTGCAGCTTTGATTTCTTCTTTCAATACCATTGGTTCTTGATCATATGCCACCTCCTGAAATGGATGATCATCTACCAATTATTTCTGGTACAGTGACTCTGCATATGCCATCTACCTTCTTTTGAGGCTTCCTGCATCATTCAACATTTTGCCCATGGAATCTTTCAGTATTTCAATTCAAGGCTTAATTTTTTCCCTCAGTTCTTTCAGGTTGAGAAATGCCAAGTGTGTTCTTTCCTTTTGCTTTTCTAACTCCAGGTCTTTTCACATTTCATTATAACAATTGACTTTGTCTCCTCAAGCTGCTCTTTGAAATCTTATGTTCAACTCTTTTATCCTGTTGATTCTCCCATTTGTTTTAGCTACTCTCTCTTCAAGGGCAAGTTTCAGCATCTCCTCTGACATCCATTTTGGTCTTTTCTTCCTTTCCTGTCTTTTTAATGAC
>NW_006922461.1:372627-381319 GCF_000298275.1 Orycteropus afer afer
ATATATCAGACAGTGTTTCACGGCTATTCATAAGGTTTTCACTGGCCAATTCTTTGAGAAGTGGATGGCCTCTTCCTTCTTCTGAGTTTGTCTTAGTCTGGAAGCTCCACTGACACTGTCCACCATGGGTAACCCTGCTGGCATTTGAAACATCGGTGGCATAGCCTCCAGCCTCACGGCAACACTCAAACCACCACAGTATGACAAACTGACAGACAAGTGTGCCTCCCTTCCTATTCCAAACTGCTCTGCTCATTTCCTGGTCTCCCCCGCGACGCTCACTTACTCAGCCTTCCTCTGGGGTGCAAACACTGGCCTTCCACTGGTCCTATGCTGGCTTACCATGACTTGCCCCAGGGGCAGCTCCACGCATGCAAACACCCACCTTCCACTGGTCCCGGAGCTGATTCTCATTTGATTCTTATCCCTCCCTTGTGAAAGGTACAAAAACTTAAACTACAGAGAAGCAAACCTGAGCGAAAAAAAAACCTACGTAATCTGCCTGAGATCGTCCTACTGATCAAAAGAGTGATGATTTATGCTGCCTCCAGACAGGTTTTACCCACATAAAGGATGTGAAAAACCACCCCTTCAGGAAAAGGATTGGAATGGCAGCAGTACTGTGGCAAAATAGACAAGGCTAAACAAGGCAGACTTTAGCAAAGCCACAGTCACTTAAAGACTAAAAAGACAGCGGGGGAAGGGTTAGAAATCAGCATGAGGTCACCCAGAACATTTTACCTCCAAAGGATTAACAAACAAGGCAAGGGTAAGTCCAATACCCCACTCCCCCACTGCACTGAGGCCTGTGAACATCTTGAATGGCAAATATATACTTTTAACGTGCTACAGGTAAACTCTTCTTTTCTCTCCTGTTTGCCTTCGGCCTGTCAATGCTCACCTAAAGACCTGCGTCCTCAACACAACAGGTCCTCCTCAGTGTAGGATGCAGAACCTGCTTCCCTGACACTAGTGGCCTGTGCCTAGTCACACTGCCCAAAGCCACTGGCAGGCTCTCCTGTGCCAATGCCTGGATTCCCCAACTAGATTATCAGCTACCAAAGGGCAGTGACCTTGTTCTCCTATTCTTAGCACTTTTCCATAACTGTGCTTAACTTGCTAAATGAATACTTGTTAAATATACAAATCTAGGGAAGATTCATAGGTTTAATCTACCTCATTTTCTCCCCTTCCAGTCCATCTTCTGTGCACTTACTGGTGACAAGCACATGCTTGTTGTCTGCATTGTTTCTCAGTGATGTCGACTTCTCCACAGTCCACATTGTTGGCACAATGTGACTCCACTTAACCAATGATCCAGCATTTTTAACATGCGAACACGCAAATCCTCTTACTTGCTGCCTCAAATCCTCACTGGAATGAGGCAGGGTGAAATGTACAATTTAATTAAAAACCTGGATTCAGGCAAATATTTAGAGGACAATTCTAAAACTCACTCCCAACTCCCAAATTTCCCTCTTACCATTAGAAAGTTTTTAGAAAGTCCTGACATTCAATATGCTTTACCATAGTTTTCTTAATAACAAATGAGGTCATGTGACCCATCTAAGTTTCCAGCTCCTAGGGGAGGGTGGAGCTGTCCTTCTCCCCTGTTGTAGCACATCTCATTTCCCCCATTCATACATGTGCTAAATGATGTTTTTGTTCATCTCCGTCAAAGTCTCTGCCAGGACTCTTGGCTCCCAATTTCCAAAGAGAATGTTCTGTCTGGCATATAGTTTATTGTTTTCAAGTATGGACCCACAGAGGGACAGAGAGGAATACAGAACGAATGAATGTGAAGGTAATTCTGCAAACAGGGGGAAGTCCCACCACAACACCACAGAGGATAACCAGGTATATGAACTCTGCGGTGGCCTGTTCTTATTCTTCACAGTGGTAAGCAGAAAAAAATTCAGTAACAGCAAAAATGAAACTGGATGTTGACCCACTCTATTTAAGAAAAATCACAAGTCCAGACAAATAGTACTTGAGGCAAGGGCATTTAGAAACAATGATCTTTAAAACCCATTGGAGAGTGATTTCCAAATCCAAGTTTTAATAAATGTTGTATACAGATGACAAAAACAAATCCACACTGTCAGATTCTAGATGGGATTAATAAGAGTTTTGTTGAGCTAAAGGTTTGTATAATTATATGATTAGCTTCCAGTAAAGGCTGCTATGAAAATGCAATGAAATAACCTTGAAAACACCTGCAAACAATAGTGTTGTGTGAACATGTGTATTTTATATAACTAGAGATCTTTTTCATAAATGGAAGAACACTGTTTGCCATATGCCTATCAAATCCAACCACCATTCATCTGTCAGTTTCTCATACTGTGGTGGTCTGTGTGTTGCTGTGATGCTGGAAGGTGTAGCACCACTATTTCAAATAGCAGCAAGGCCATCCATGTTGGACAGGTTTCATTGAGGTTTACAGACTAAGACTAGGAATAAAGACCTGGCAATCTACTTCCAGAAACTAGCCCATGAAACGTTATGGATCAAAACAGAACACTGTCCAACTCACTTGCATTGGACACATCAAGAGGAGGAATCAGTCACTAGACATCATGTTTGGTGAAGTGAAGGGCCAACAAGGGTGAAGGAGATCCTCAGTAAGATGGATTGGCACAACAGCTGCAATGATGAACTTGAAAATGCCAATGACTGTGAAGATGACACATGACCTGGCAACATTTCATTGTTATATATGAATCAGAGTCAACAGCAGCTTTTTACCAAATCCATGCAGTTTAGAGACAGTGGAAATAATGGATGAACATCTTAGCTATCTCCTACATAAATGTGTACTAAGCATGATGTCTTTCTCCAGAGCCTGCTTCTTCCTGATAATATTTCCAAAGTACGTGAGATGAAGTCTCGCCATCCATGCTTGTAAGAAGCATCCTGGCTGTACTTCTTCCAAGAGAGATTATTCCGTTCTTCTGGCAGTCCATGGTATATTGAATATTCTTCACCAAAACTGTAATTCAAAAGCCCAGTTCTTCTGTGGTCTTTCTTACTTCATTGCCCAGCTTTCACATACATATGAAGTGATTTAAAATACCATGGCTTGGGTCAGGTGCACCTTAGTCCTCAAAGTGACATGTTTGCTTTTGAATAAAGTCTTTCACAGATTTGCCTAATGCAATCGTTTGATTTCTTGACTGCTGCTTCCTTGAGTATTGATTGTAGATCCAAGGAAAATGATATCCTTGACCACTTCGGTCTTTTCTCCACTTATCATGATGTTGCTTATTGGTCCAGTCATGAGAATTTTTGTTTTCTTCATGTTAAGGTATAATCCATATTGGAGATTGTAGTTTTTGATCTTCATCATTAAGTGCTTCAAGTCATCTTCACTTTCAGCAAACAAGATAGTGTTTTCTGCATATCACAGGTTGTTAATCCATCTTTTTCCTATCCTGATGCTGCATTCTTCTTCATATAATCCATTTTCTTGGATTATTTCCCAATTTTAAACTATGCAGTGTCCACTTATTCTGTTTGAACAGGTTCTGTATGAACACAATTAGGTGTTCTGATTATACAGACATGAAAAGTTACCCTTATTAAAATTCAGTAAGGTAGAAGGCTTTAGGAATTGTTGGAAAGAGAGCTAGAAGACAAAGCAACATGTACATGCAATAAAATAGGTCTTAATGGATAATCATTCGGAACTTCATTAAGTGGGAGAAGCAGTAAGGCTGAGTCTACACCTTTTGTTTTGGATGATGAAACACATCCACATCGTCTATAGTGTCACTTTAGACAGAAGTCCAAACTGAGCAAACTATTCAGCATATGGAATAAGACAACTTTTATTAAGTAAACTATTGGCAGGATGGGCAAAATAATCCATTAGTTTGTAACCTTCTGACAAAAAGTAACTAGCATTATTATTTAGGATGATAGATACTACATTAAAACCTTACCACAGGTGTTTAAAATCACTTTTAAAAAACAGGAGCAGTTTAGGGAAGGACTTAAGGATGCTGGAAGGCTCAACTAACTTTAAGAAAAGGAGACCTTAATGTTGCTCACCATAACATTTGGTGAAAATTCAAAGAAAAGACTATGATAGAACCATATTTTTACCAGGTATAGCCTGCTGTCTCTAGGAGGTAAACCCGGTAACCTAGTTGGTTTTGCATGTATAAAGTTCTGTCACTGCCCACCAGGCCTCTTCAACTGGTGACTCTGCAGTTGTAATGCCTGCTCTGGAAGGAAGAGCAAGTATGCCATTCAAGAAGCTGTACCCTCAGATCCTAGGTTCTCTGATGTGGCCGCCCCTTAGCACTCCAGACTGCCCATTACTCATTGCCCCAGTATTCTTTCCTAGCTACAGGGACCATACCTGTTACTCCTTTTTACCACCTCAATGCATAGAACCTTTCTGAACTCCTCTGCCTCCCGTGGGCTTTGCATTCTGCTTTCTCATCACTGATCAATGAGTAAACTTCAGGTTAGTTGCTAATTACCTGCAGATTTGCATTAGGGTTTCAGTGCTGCCAATTATTAATTGTGGGACCTTGGACAGTTCACAATCTGACTGAGACTCACTGATTTTGACTCATAGTGACCCTATAGGACACAGTAGAACTGTCCCATAGGATTTCCAAGGCTGTAAATCTTTATGGAAGCAGACTGCCTCATCTTTCTTCCACGGAGTGGCTGGTGGTTTTGAATCACCAATCTTTTTGGTTGTAGCCAAATGCTTTAACCACTGAGCCACCAGAGCTCTTTCTGTAACTCTGAACTCACTGCCATTAAGTTGTTTCTGACTCACAGCAACCCCGATAGTGTTGTAAATCTTTACGGAAGTAGATTGCCCCATCTTCCTTCTGTGAAGCAGCTGATAGGTTTGAATCGCTGACCTACTGGTTAGCAGTCAAATGCCTTAGGCATTATGCCACCGGAGCTCCTTATTAGCTCAAAAGTCAGCCTTAGATCTAAGACCAGTGTGGATATTCATTTAATACTGTGCCACGTCTATTTCCAGACACTGAAAATTAAAACAAAGGACCTAGACTCATTAACATAAATAAACTAATCCTTACATTTGTGAAATGCTTTTATATTTCACCGTGTAATTTTTATGTGCCTTATCATTTAACTCTTACAGCCAACCTATACTACTAGGCCCATTTTATAGATAAGAAAATTGAGGCTCAGAACATTTAAATGGCCTGTCAGAGCTTGGATTCAAGTCTAGTTGCTCAGATTCCAAATCAATTGTTCTTTCTACTACACAACAGCCTCTGATGTTGGGGAGCACCGATAACACAGGCTAACGGGTTTCTCTATTACTGTGCAACCTATGTCAGTTGGCTGTTTCCAATCATTTTATTTGAGAGTAAAATCTCTGAATTTGGAGATGTGAGTGCAACTTTCTTTGTAGGTAAAACACTACCTGGTGTGGTGAACAAGGACACAATATACACACTGTACTTACGTCATACACCTGGGGACTGGTCAGACATCCAGCCAGCAAGCCACACCAGGCTGGGAGAGTAGTGGTTAATGGAGGGCCACTGTGCGTGAGGATGGGCTTCAAGTAACTTTACAAAGGAATTAAGGAAAAAATATCTGGGAAGAAAACACACACCCAACAAAGAGGTGTTTTAAAAAAAAATGAGAGTCAGACTTACATGCAGAACACCCGACCCAGGGCCATGCACCCACCTGCTCTACAGAGATACATCCCTTGGAGCAATTGGCCCTGAGGCACCAGAGTAGCAGCATTCACATGGAGGGAAAGCTGGACAGACAGAAGCGCATAACTAAGGACACAGGGATGGGGGATCACAGAGAAGGGAGAGGAGGAGAGTGGGTTAGGGTTAGGGATGGTAATTGGGGAATGAAATAAAATGTATATGAACTGTTGAATGTAAAACAAATTCTGCCTGTAAATTTGCACCCAAAGCACAATTAAAAAAAAAATTTATGGATGCCCCTCCAAAAAAATCAGAGTAAATTATCCAACATTCTATACACACACACACACCCTCTTTCCCCTACTTTACCAGTACAATACAGAAAATACTTACAATGGCAATCTGAAAGTTTGAATAAAAGATTAAACTATACTTCATCAGTTTTAAATGTTAAATCTCAGGCTGGTGATTTCCATTTTTTTCAGTTAAAAGGAACACTTGATTAATTAAAACACACTTCCTTTCTTCTATAGTTATGTTGAATCAGAGTTTTGGTTTCTATCAATATTCCAGCTTTTGACATACAACCAGCTCACGTCTTGGACATCGAAGATAATGTGCTCAGAGGTAGGGATGTTCCAGCTTCTAGGTGCTCTCCGCCCCTTGTTCTACATAAGTATTCCTGTTAAACCATTCTACCCAGAATTCACACGGTGGAAATGTTAGGGTTAGGCAGGACCTGAGTAGTAACTGAAAACAAACAAAAAACCCAAACCTACTGCCAATGAGTAGATTCTGACTCATAGTAACCCTATAGGGTGGTGTAGAACTGCCCCATAGGGTTTCCAAGGCTATAAATCTTTATGGAAGCAGACTTCCTCATCTTATTCCACAGAGTGGCTGGGTGGGTTCAAACTGCTGACCTCTTGATTAGCAGCCCAATGCTTTAACCACAGTGCAAACTGAGGCTACTACAAGTGAGGAAACTGCAACTTGGTGAGGTGAAATGATTTAGCTAAGGTTACTCAGATCAGAAATTTCCCAATGTCCCATACAAGATTATTTTTCACTCTATTTTCTATCTCTCTCCCAGACTATAATACAGGGTTTTTGAACCCTGGCACTATTGACATAAGGAGCCCTGGTGGCCCAGTCGTTAAGCAGTTGGCTACTAACTGAAAGGTCTGTGGTTCGAACCTACCAGCTGCTCTGCAGAAAAAAGATGTGGCAGTCTGCTTCCGCAAAGATTACAGCACTAGAAACCCTACAGGGCATTTCTACTCTGTCCTATAGGGTCACTATCAGTCTGAATTGACTCAAGGCAATGGGCTGGATATTTTTATTTATTTATTTATTTTATTATTGTTATTTGGGCTGGACAATTCTTTGTTGTGGGGGCTGTCCTGTGGACTGCAGTAGGATATTTAGCAGCATACCTGGCCTCCTCCCAGTGGTGACAACCAGACTAGTCTCTGAGCATTGCTAAATGTCCCCTGGGGGCAAAATCAATGCCCTGAAATGAAGGCCAATGAGTGGAAAGCTCAGTGAGTGTCAGTTTATGACACTTGGTATCTGTGCTGCCAAATGCACAGCCCTATGTTGTAATCTTCATGAGGCACTTTTCATGTTATGATAGTACTGGGACCATTTCTGATTCCCACAGCCTAACCAGCATGGAAAATGTGGAGACACTTAACTACAAGAAAGGCCAAGCAACTTTAAAGGAAGGCGAGAAGGTGGTGTAGCCATTTGGGTACACAAGTTCCACTGTTTCTTATCGTCACTCTAAGAATTAGAGTAAAGAAGCTTTATCTATAGGGAGGTGGTGAAAGGTAGACACTGTGGTAAACTTTGAGCTGGAAATTATTCAACAAAAGGGAACTTGAGGGCTTTGGTGGGGGGCTTTACAAACAAAACATACTCCCCTCTGGCTCCTGTCTTTTAACCACATTCGTGGCATTGGCTCACTTTGGGAATAGTCCCGGCGGACCTATCAGCTATCCTGTGTCTTTAGCTCAGAAGATGGCAGAGGCTTGGATTTGCAGAATGGCAAATACTAACAAGTCAGAGGGGGAGCCCGAGGCTACTTTTCAGTTCCCAGCCTCAGGCAGCACAAACACAGAAGGCTCTGTAACAACTTCTTTAAAAAAGAAAAATAAAATAATTATGTGTGTGTGTAATATACCTATATCTATCTATCTCTATCTATTAGTATTTTAAAAAAAATATTCAAACTGATGGAAGGGCACAAAACAAAATATCAAGTCTCTTCCACCCCAGCTGCTCTGCTCATTACCATTAAAACATAATATAATACAATTTCTCCTATTTCTTGAGTTACCAATGTTTTAATGTTTTCCTATGAAGGACAGAAATTTTAACTCACTGTCTCTTCTTTAAATTCTATTCATTTCCACTTCTTAAAATAATTTATTTTACACTGTAGATATGTAGTACTTGCACTGTATTTTATAAAATTTTCTGTGGTTTTTCCACAGATTGAGTCTAATTGTTAGAAACCAATAAACGGCATCTACAATATGTCAATTATTCACTGGAGAACCAAGCAGAGTGGCTGAAGCAATATAAAAGGAAGTATGATACTATCTCATTTAAATTTTTACCAAAGCAGAATCTTTGGATATCTTGCTAAATAATAGATCTTTTTTTTTTAAACATTGTTCACTTCTAGATTATAAATCACTGTTTCTTCAACACTAACCCTAGTTGGATTTTGCTTTGCTGTTATTTTTTTAAAAAACATTTTATTGTGGTTTCAGTAAAAGTTTACAGAACACATGAGCTTCCCATTTAATAATTTATACACATTTTGTTTCATGACATTAGTTGTGAACCCTTCAGTGTGACAGCAATTTTCCCACTTCCTCCTGGGTTCCCTTCACCTATCTTTCCTTCCTTCTGAACTTGGTTTTTTGGGCTAATGCTGCCCTTTTGGTTTCATATGCTTGACTGTTCTGAGAAGCATGCACCACATGGGTGTTACTGTTCACTTTACAGGCCTGTTT
>NW_006922461.1:381731-385394 GCF_000298275.1 Orycteropus afer afer
CTTCCTTCCAAGGAGTGGCTGGTGGGTTTGAACTGCCAGCCGTCTCGTTAGCAGGCAAGTGTCTTAGCCACTATGCTGTCCATTAGTCCTTGGGAATAATTGTTTCCTTGAGGCTTAGCTTTTCTTCACTCTTCTTTGCTCCAGATGGTAAGAGACCAATAGTTGTATCATAGATGGCTACTTGCAAGCTTTTGAGACCCCAGTCACACTTTTTTTTCTCAAATTTTTATTGTGATTTAGGTGAAAGTTTACAAAGTAATTTCATTTTCCATACAGCAGTACATACACGTTTTGTCTCATGACATTGACTGCAATTCTCCATGATGTAACAGCTCTCTCTTCCCACTTCCTCCCCTTCCCTGTGTCCTTCCCTCCCATGCACTCCTGCCCCCCAAGCAGTCTCCCTGTGCAAACACTGCCCTTCTCTTCTCCCATGATTGATCTCTCCAAAGAATGCATCTATCTGATGTAAATGTTCACCCTATATGTCTGTCTTTCATTTGGCTGGGAGTCACAGGAGTGAGTTCAATTCCAGACCTGAAGGGCACATAGTTTCAGGGGTCTCACTAGGCTCTATCAGACCAGCAAACCTGATTTTTTAAAAAATAATTTTGAGTTTTAAGAATACTGTCTTTATGGACTATATTATGCCAGTTGACCTAGATGTCTCCCATGACTGTGGTCCTCAGCCCTTAAGGCCAGTGGTTTAGTCCCTCGAGGTGTTTGGTTATGGCTAAGAAGTTTGCATAACTTTGCCCCCTATATGCTCCTCTACAGAGGATATATTTCCAGCACATACAAATAAATATGTAGAAATATCCTCTGCCAAATCTATATATACTCCTGGGTGCACTCCCATATGTCATCCCACACCTGTTCAGCTTACATATCTACGTATCCACTTGTAAACTGTTATTACTGTTACTGCAGGATTGTGTGTGTAATGTTGTTGCCTTTTACACTTGTGTGCCTCCCAGTGTCTTCCTTTGCCTTGGTCATATTGTGCTGATCTCTGCCTTATTGTATATCGTTTTTCCCTTCACCCAATTTAATACATGTGTACTATTTAGTGTCTGTTCATGTTCTTTGCCTTTTTTTAAAAATTGGATTGTCTTTTTCTTGTTGAGGTGTTGAATTTCTCTATAAATTTTAGAGATAGTTTCTTTTCAGAAGTCAATGTAAAAATTTTTTCCCCATTCTGTAGGTTATCTTTTCTCTCTTTTGGAAAAGTCTTTAGATACACATAACTTAATTTTTAGGAAGTCCCAGTCATCTAGTTTATCTTCAGCTGTTCGTGAATTTTTAGTTATGTTTCAAAGACTATTTATGCCATAAATTAGGGCCCCTAAGTTTGCCCTTTTTTTTCATAATCTTTATAGTGTTAGGTTTTACATCTAGGTTTTTAATCCATCTTGAATTAGTTTTTGTATATGATGAAAGATATGGACCCTGTTTAATTTTTCTGCAAATTCATATCCAAGTTTTCCAGTTGTTGTTGTTGTTGTTGTTGTTATGTGCCATCGAGTCAGCCCTGACTCATAGCGACCCCTCCTTGGGTTTCCGAGGCAGTATCACTACGGAAGTAGGATTGCCCAACCTTCCTTCCGAGGAGTGGCTGGTGGGTTTGAACCGCCAGCCGTCTGGTTAGCAGGCAAGTGTCTTAGCCACTATGCTACCAGAGCTCCCAGTACCACTTGTTAAATAGACTATTTCTTTCCCATTTAATGGGCTTTGGTTCTTTGCCAAAGATCAGTTGTCCAGAGGTGAATGGATTTACTTCTGGGTTCTCAATTCTGTTCCATTGGTCTATTTGCCTGTCATTGTACAAATGCCAGGCTGTTTTGTCTACCATGGCTGTATAATAAACTCTGAAATCTGGAAGTGTGAAGCCTCCTACGTTGTTCTTCCTCAATAGTGCTTTCTCATCTGGGACCTTTCCTTTCCATATAAAGTTGGTGATCAGGTTTTCCATCTCTTTAAAGAAGGTTGATGGAATCTGGATCAGGATTGCATTATGTCTATAGATTGCTTTGAGGAGCATTGACATCTTACAATGTTACTTCTTCTCATCCATGAGCATGGTGTGTTCTTTCATTTATGTAGGTTTCTTCTGGTTTTCTGTTTAGTGTTTTCTAGTTTTCTTTGTATAAGTCTTTTATATTCCTGGTTAGGTTTATTCCAAAATATCCCTTTTTTGGGGGTGGCTACTATAAATGGTACTGTTTTCCTGATTTCCTTTTCAGCGTTCTCTTTATTAGTGTAGGAGAATCTCACTTATTTTTGTATAATAATCCTGACACTTTGCTGAATCCTTCTGGAAGCAGTAATATTTTTCTTGTTGAATATCTGGGATTTTCTGTGTGTAGGATCATATCATCTGCAAATAGAAACAGTTTTACTTCCTTTTTGACAATTTGGATGCCGCTTATTTCCCTTTCTTGTCTTACTGCTCTGCTAGGACTGCTAATACAATATCAAGCAAAAGTGGTGACAGAAGGCCTCTTTATCTGGTACCTGTTCACAAGGGGAATGCTTTTGCTCTCTGTTGAGAATAATGTTAGCTGTTTGTTTTGCGTATATGTCCTTAATTATGTTGAGGAATTTCCTTTCTATTCTTATTTTGCTGAGTTTTTATCAGGAATGGGTGTTGGATTTTATCAAACGCCTTTTCTGCATCAATCATTACAAACATGTGGTTCTTTCCCTTTATTTATGTGGTGGATTATGGTGACTGAATTTCCAGTGTTAAACCATCCTTGCATATCCAGTATAAATCCCACTTGGTCATGATGTATTATTATTATTATTATTATTTGATATGGTTTTCAATTCTATTGGCTAGGATTTTGTTGAGAAATCCTATATTCATGACGGACATTGGTCTAAAATTTATTTTTCAGTGATGTGCTTGCCTGGCTTTGGTATCAGGGTTACGCCTGCTTCATAGAATGAATTCAGGAGTATTCCATACTTTTCCATGTTCTGGGATAGTTTGAGTAGAACTGATGTCAGATCTTCTCTGAATGTTTGTTAGAATTCTTCAATGAAGCTGTCTGGGCTTTATGCATGAGATTGGATTATTGGTAGGACTGTAGGAGAGTGAGACGCATTCAAAATGGTGCAATGGGCTGCCATGTTTGAGCAGAGTGCTGCCATCTTTGAGCAGAGCAGCACTGCTTCAGGTTGTGCTTAAAATCTGAGGGCAAGAGCTGTGGTTATTATGCAATGTGTACATGCCTTTCTTCTTTAAGAGGGAGATTACGTTTCTAGCAATTCTTTGACTTATAATTTTTCCCATTCTGACTATCCTTCTGGTTCTCCATAACTGTAAAAATTCAGGTCTGTTCAGTGACTCTTCCTTGACCATAACTGAACCGGAAAGAATCACTTCAAAGCCCTGACAAATTCTTAAAGACATAGGAATGGATGTCATTTGTTACCTAGGGACTTCCTGTACTTCTTTCATAGTCTTTATCTTCTCCTTTCAGATCTCATTAAAATGATTTTGGAACATCTGAGTCTATCCTCCACATCTTGAACTTCTTCTCTTACAACTCTCTAACTTTTTGCTCTAATTCTTGGAGAACTGTTTCTCAACTTTATCTTACAAATTAACAATTTGATCTTCAGCCATGTTTGAGTTATTAAACTTACTCATTATAT
>NW_006922461.1:386029-393253 GCF_000298275.1 Orycteropus afer afer
AAGGACTACTTGTGGTTGAGTGACAATTGTATGTATACTAACAGCTGTACCAAGCACACATCTTTCCTTACTCATCAAAAATCATTCACAGACAACTCAAGACTATTTTGTCGTCAATGTTTCCTGAATATTTTGGTTGAAAGGATACTTGTGGTCAAAGCTGTACCACAGCCTGAATATCCATGCACTCTCCTGCTTTGTTCGGTTTCCTCTGGCAGAATCTGGACCATCCTAGGCACAAACAAGAGGACAAATGCTTAGGTGCAGAAAACAGACCTGGATGAAGTTGGGGGGGGGGTTAGTGGATTTCTTTTTTAACCATAACTTTTACAGATTTAGAGTTCATAATCAAATATCTCGTATTACCAAAGTTGCAAAGATATATTGGGAGATAATATTTTAGTAGAAACTGAATAAACCCCAAAAGTAGATAAATCAATCTCCAACATTAGAAGGTTTGGTCATGTCTGTGGGTAAACTGACTCAATACAGCACAAAGTACAAAATTTCCTTTGATATTCTTATTGTAATTTTCCTCAAAAGGTCTTTCAGCAGGTTAATAATCCTAAAATAGTCTAGAAACTAACAGGGAAAAATTGATTTATAGAAAAAGTTAAAGAAAGCTTCCGTAAAACCAACTTTCCAGACCCCTCAGAAGCTGCCCTGGAGAAAGTGTGATTTGTCGAGTTTCCTGACAAACTAGCCAAAGGTTCTCTGTGTTCTTTACCCAGGTACCCACTTTGTGCTCCACAGCACAGTAACTTATTTCCCTACCAGCTTTAGCAAGGTGGGGTCAGTGGCCAGGAAAACGGAGCCAGAACTAACAACTCTGTTAGTTTATCTACTTTCAAGTAGTAAATTCTTTTCTATTCTTCTCATACCTTTCCAACTCAAAAATCCCAGCATTTAATTTCCAAAATATCCTGCAAAATCAGACATTCATTCAGGGTTTAAGAAATCTGGTCTGTGCAAGTATTAGAAGCACCAAAATTAATATAAAAATTGGATTGACTGAAGCAATTTGAGGGTGCTTAGGGAGCTCTGGTAGCATAGTGCCTAAGGCATTGGACTGCTAACCAGAAGGCTGGCGGTTCAAACCCACCAGCCACTCCTTGGCAGGAAGGTTGGGCAATCTACTTCAGTAGTGATACTGCCTCAGAAGTCCAAGGAGGGGTCGCTATGAGTCAGATCCGACTAGACGGCAGTGAGTTAATGGAGTTTAAGGAGCTCTGGTGAAGTAGTGGTTAAGGCATTTGACTGCTAACCAAAAGGTCAGTGGTTCAAACCCATCAGCTGCTCTGTGGAAGAAAGATGAGGCAGTTTGCATCTGTAAAGATTTACTGCCTTGGTAACCCAATGGGGGTCACTATGAGTCAGAATCGACTCAATGGCAGTGAGTTTTTTGTTGCTGTTTTGAATGGAGTTTTAAGGAGCCCTAGTAGCACAGTGGTTAAGCATTCAACTGCTAATTGAAAGGTCAGTGGTTCTAAACCTCCAGCAACTCCACAGTAGAAAAATGTGTCTGTCTGCTTCTATAAAGATACAGTCTTGAAAACCCTATGGGGCAGTCCTAAGGGTTGCTATGAATCAGAATTAACTTGACAGCAAGGGTTTGGGTCTTTGGATTAATGGAGTTTTATGTTGTTAGATGACAAGTTCTGAAAGTACAGATTGCTTATGAGGCACAAATATTTTTATCATCATCTTTAATATTATGGGGAAAGGCAACTCCACAGGTGAGGGACAATGAAAATAACCAAATAAAAGTTGAATCAAAGTTACATGTTCTAAATTACAATGGATATAAATTCTACACTGTAAAGGCGATAATACAAACCAGTTGTTTGGGAAAAAACATTAACTAGAGACCTTTGAAAGGATAAGTATGCAGAGAAGTGGAGGGATTCCTTTAGTTCCCAACAGCAAAAATTATTTTTAAAAACTGAGTCCCTATGGTATTTGAGGAATGTTTAGTCACGGATATGGAAATGGCTTAGTTAAATGGGCCCTTCTGTGGATGGGGAAATATAAACAAGGAGAGACCCTAGAGACCAACTTCATTTTATATTTTTATAAATCATGTGGAAGAGGGAAGTCTATTTGCAAAAAAAAAAAAAAAAAAAAAAAGATCATTCCATTGGGTAATTTAATGCTAATCCAATGACAACTCTAGGAACATTTTAAAATGCCACATGACTAGGTAGAACAGTAGTAGATGACCTTTTTGACAGGCAAATATCTTTACAAAAAAAGGAAACAGTCTTTTATAGAGGGATAGGCTCTAAGCAATCCATTCTAAGTGCCTACAGAATCTAACTAAAGAAAAAACTAACAAAATTATAAATATCACCAGGAAGGATACTATAAACCATCAAATGCAAAACAAGTCTCCCAGGGTTGGTCTTCCTTGTAACTTTCCCAAAACAGCAAGGGAATAGCAAACCCCTACTGTGTCATTGTGCAAAGCCACAAAACACTATTAACACCTGGAATACTTAAGTTCTTGCTATCTCACCTCAAGGAATTTTAAAAAGACTTATATAAGTCCCCAAAGGGACAACTATAATAATTAAAGCAAAGGAAGGACTTCTGTTTGGAGGCAAAATAACAAAAGAGCTTCTCAGGCTATAAAGAGAGAGGGCCACAGTCCATAAAATTAGATAAAGTAACCTCAAATTCCAAAGCAAATCTGGAAATGTAAGAAACTAAGCGACAACCTTAAAAATGACAAAGAATAAATTTGTTGTTGTTATGTGCCGTTGAGTCGGACCTGACTCACAGCAACCCCTCCTTGGGTTTCCGAGGCGGTATCACTACGGAAGTAGATTGCTCTTTAGCTTGGGCTAAATCTCCAGAACCTGGAACACCTTTCTTACTCTCACCTTCTCCCACCTACAATATATCTCACTGGCCAATCCCTTTCAATATCTTTCAAGTTGTGCACAAAGATGGCTTCTCTGAGAAATGTTTCAAAAGCAAAAGAGCATTCTAAGATGTGTTAATATCATAGGCTTTCTAAACAGACTGAAAGAAACCAGTTGTTGTTGAGTTGACTCTGACTCATGGCAACCTCTTGTATGTCAGAGTGGAACTGTGCTCCACAGAGTTTTCAATGGCAGATTTTGGAAGTAGATCACCAGGCCTTTCTTCTGGGGTGTTTTGGATGGACTCAAACTTCCAACCTTTTGGTTAGTAGCCAAGTGTGGTAATTGTTCGCACCACCCAGGGACTCCACACTTGGAGTAGCAAGGAAAAATCCTCCCACCCTTAGCTCTCATCACACATTTACCAAGCCCTTAAGGATGGAGATTCAGCTGTCTTGTTGGCAGATGCATTACTAGAGCCTAAAATATCTGATATAGAACAGGTGCTTAATAGATATTTGTCAAATGAGTGAATAAACTATTATTGACTCTCAGCTTCTAGAAAAATAGGGATAATAGAATGTGAAATCAGGGGCCCACAGAGACAATCAGAAGAATAGCAAAAATAAGCTTGAGGATATAGGGGCCAGTAATTTGAGAAAAGGCACCTCAGCAAAGGTTTGAAGTTAAAGATTTAGGTAACTGGGCATCAGATTTCAGCCTGGAGGAAAACTGGGAGGACCAGGAAGGAAACACAAGCAAATATAACTTGCCCAGGAAGTCATATGTCAATGCAACTATCAACAACTGACTTTCTAGTTTTCACTGTGAGTATACACACACACACACACACACACACAGAGTAGTTTCCTTTCCTCCACATTCCATTAAATATCCTGCTTGTGACCTTGTCCCAAGCTGAAAACATGGGGCTTGCTTGCCTGCTGATATGATTAATAAATCAAAGCAAACCAAACCCATTGCTAGAGAGTCAACCCTTACCAGTGCAAAGAACAGGGTTTCCATGGCTATAAATCTTTATGGAAGCAGACTGCCACATCTTTGTCCTGCGGAGTGGCTGGTAGGTTCAAACTACCAACCTTTTGGTTAGCAGCCGAATGCTTTAACCATAACACCACCAGAGCTCCTATGACTGATAAAGCCAGGACAAATTCATATCCCTGCTCTTTCTTAGCTGCTCCAAAGGCAGCCTCATCAATGAGGGCACTTCAGTAAACTTCGGGAAGGAAGTGAATGATGTGTCTGCATAACCAGCCAACACAAGTCTCAGCTGTGTCTGACATGAAATGCCCCCCCCTTCAATGGGGTGGGAAGCCACCTCTAGGGCAGGGCAGCTTGCTTCCAGCTGGGCTTATTTTTGTTTTTGGTTGCAAAGTCACCAAGACCTCCAGAGAAACAAAGCAACTGAGTTTTTTGTTTTGTTTTGTTTCAATGAGTCAAACTTGCCAGGGACATGAAGCTGAAGTCTGCCCACAATATTCTTATGCTTCCCTCATATAATGCCAAAACTTCCAGCCAACAGCTCTGTTTCTTCTCCCAAATGAGCTAATATTCTGTAGCGCTGTAGCCATGGCTCTGTTTATAACCCTGGGCTTTCAGAACCAGTGAGGAAAATTGTGCTCATCAGAAGAAATGCTTCCAACTATCAATTTTTCATTTGTTGGTTTATTTTTAGGAAGATCATTTAGAAAACGAGGTAAAGAGAATTACCCTTTCTTTCCTAATGGAGAATAAACATCTGGGCTTCTCCCCATCTCTGACTCCAGTTTCATGACAACAACACTGAGCATGTGACCTGGATACAATTCAGGGGAAACGGCAAAAACCCAGGGTTTCACCCAAAACTTAGAAGCCCATTTATTTCTCTGTTTCTCATGACTCTCAGCCCTGCTGTTAGTGGCTCACTAGAAGGCTCAGGCCAAGAGGATTTAGAGAAATAAGACCTTTTCTACACAGGCTATGTATGAGTCACTTCTAAGAGGGTGTCATGAGGAACCAAGCTTGAAGTTCGCCCTTTATTTTCCAATCTGTGCAATCTTGAAAGACTTCCAAAATGCCAGCAGAAATGACTTTGAGGGCCCCTCTGCATGACCTTGCCTAAGGCTTGGAAGGAAGGAAATTAAGGGAAAACTGTTGATCTAAATTAGGTTCCACACAGCTCCTAGCTAGGGCTGGCAAGTGGGGCACCATTAGCAGTAAGGCAGAAGTCATTGCCAGCCCCATTCATAATAGCAAGTGAGCACAGTGCTCTCTGCCCCAAGGGTCCGGCATAAGCTGTCAGCAACATGAAGTTTACTTCTCTAAGCACATCCAGAGAAGTTTCTGAGGCTCACCCCATCTAGAAGTACGGGCCCCATTTCAGCGGTCATTGTATGGATGAAATGCCAGAACTCTTAGCATTTAGGACCCACTACTTTCACAAACATTTCCATGGAACAATGCAATGACAGCAAGTTTGTTATTAATTCCTGTCATTAATTCTAATGACAAGTCCAGTGTCTCCAGAGTGCAGTCCTTATGATATATATATATATATATATATATATATAGAAAGCTCAGTTATATGAAACCAACCAAACCACTTCATTTATTTCCTTTTATAGAAGTTTGAGTATGGAGGTAGGAGTAATGGACACTGGAAAAGGCCTGGGGATGTTCTGATTGGTCTAGAACCGTCAAAATGATTTCTCTCTAAACTCTGGCTATCCAGCTGGTCTTAGTCTATTTTCCTTACAAAATTAACCTTGACTGAGCACTGTTTTATAGAGAATGCTTTGGAATAGAGCAACCACATCCTTACAGAGCCATTGTTTTCCTGTCCACAAAATAAATGATGACCATCATATTTTTACTCAGGTTTTCTCAGGGTGTTTCAATATTTCCCAAACTGTTGCTCTAAATTAGTTCCAGGTACACAATTCTTGAACCTGCTTCCTAAAATCCTTAACCAAAGATAGTGTGAGGTAGACCTTCCTTCCAAGGAGTGGCTGGTGGGTTTGAACCTCCAGCCTTCTGGCTAGCAGTCAAATGCCTTAGGCACTATGCTACCAGAGCTCCTACATTAAACCATATGTTCTCAAATGACACAATGGCCAACTCTAATATAATCTCAGCTGTCTTCTGGAACACATTCAAGTAGGCACAAAATCGCCAGTGAAGCTTATTGAAAAATGGTTCCAAAATGTCCAGAACTTTCAGAGGCCATGGGTTTGTGTCCCTTAAGCTGAGACCTAGAATGGGCATGAATGTCATGAATGATGTTATGAGCCTGTGTCCCCCTAAATGATATGTCTATGTCCTAACTCCTGTGACTGTAACCTTTGCAAATAAGGTCGCTGCAAATGTAATGAAGTTAAGATGAGGTCGTTAGGGTGGGCTCTAATTCAATATGACTGGTGTCATTTTAAGAAGAGACACATACAAACAGGGAGAATGCCATGTGATAACAGAGGCAGAGACTGGAGTGATGCCATCTATAAGACAAGAGTCGCCAAGGGTTGCCAGCAATGCCAGAAGCTAAGAGAAGAGCATGGAATAGATTATTTCCTAGAACCTTCAGAGAATGCATGGCCATACTGACACCTTGGTTTTAGACTGCTAGCTGCCAGCAGGATGAGAGAATAAATTTTGTTGTTTTAAGCCACCCAGTTTGTGGTGCTTTGTTACAGGAGCCCTAAGAAACTAATAATACAAATGTCTTATCAGGCTGTGACCACCCTCAAAGAGAACAACATCAGAAAAAGCTAGAGCAGCACCTCCTGGGCTCCACATTTTGGGAGGCTTGTTAAATCCAATTTGGTAGATGGATTCATTTGGAAGAACCTATGGAATCTGAAATATGCAGACTGGATGTAGGATTAAGTGCATAAATAAGTGCAAGTCAAAGCTGACAGGAATAACATGAAACACTTGGCACCATTACACAGATAAGGCACACATGTGATCAGTAAAGATACTTGCTGCACTGTTTGTTTCATCTCTCACTCTCCCATCTAGCCACCAAATACCTACTAAGCTCTCCCATGTGCCAGGTACTGTGCTCAACACTAGACACTGATGAATAAAATTGTTCTGGGCCCCCAAGGCCAAAGGAATAACATTTTGATATCACCTTTTTGCTCCCATCACAATTCTTCTTTCCCTATCTTATCTGCCCAGCCTGCTGAAGGAACAAAATCTGGAGACAAACTCATCCTGACAGCCCCATAACAGGGATGACATGGCAGCTTTAAAACATGCCTACAACAAGGTTATGGTCATTGCTTGGTCACAGCCAGCTACCCAGAGCGACCGAGTAGTTGATCCTGCGGGCTTGGGACCATAGTCGCAGGGGACATCA
>NW_006922461.1:393883-398510 GCF_000298275.1 Orycteropus afer afer
GTAACTATGGGGAGGAAGTGGGAGGGGAGCTGTTGCATTGTAAATTTTGGTCAATGACATGAAACAAAGTATATTATGTGAACTGCTGTAAAAAGTGAATTTACTCTGTAAATCTTCACCCAAATCAAAATAAAATTAAAAAAAGAAAAAAAAAACATGCCTACAAATTCTTTCCCACTCTTTCCACTCAGAGGTTATAGTCTATAATCCCTCCCCTTCAATCTGTGCTGGCCTTAGTAACTTGTTTATAACTAATAGAGTGCCACAGAAACGATGTTATAATATTTCCAAGGCTAGATCAGAAACAGTGATGTAGCTTCCACTTTGCTTGCTGGGACACTCACTTTTGGGACTCTGAGCTATCAGGTACAAAGTCTGGCAACCCTGAGGCCACCATACTGTGAGGAAGCTCAGACCACGTGGAGAAGCCATATGAAGGCATTCCAACCAGCAATCTTAGTCTGAGTCCTCCCAGGCCAGGACTGGACATGAGTGAATAAGCCTTCAGATGATTCCGGCTCCCAGCCATAGAGTTACCCCTGGCCTTTGAGTTTTCCCAGCTGAGGCCCTGGACTTTGTGGAGGAAAAGCAAGCTGCTTCTACTATGTCATGGAACAGAGGAAAATTATCCCTACGTTAGCTCTGGTAGCATAGTGCCTAAGGCACGTGACTGCTAACCAGAAGGCTGGCGGTTCAAACCCACCAGCCACTCCTCGGAAGGACGGTTTGGCAGTCTACTTTCATAGTGATACTGCCTTGGAAACCCAAGGAAGGGTTGCTATGAGTCAGGTCCGACTTGACAGCACGTAACAATAACATATCCTTTGCAAATTCCTGACCCAGAGAATCCATGAGTATAATAAAATGTTATCTTGGGGCAGTTAGTAATAAAGCAATATTAAATAGAGCAGATGACCAAACCAAAGGCCAACACCACTGTTTTCTCCCCCACAATTCCTTCTGCAGCCTCAGGTGCCCTGCTCTGCTTTCACACTAGCAGAAGCCTTAGCAAGCCCCTCCCAAGATACTGCTACAAGGCTGTACCACTCACTGATTCTACAGCCAGCCTCCCCAGTACTCTGCCCCAGGCTATACTGCTGCCCCTTTAGCACCTAAGGGGGTGGTAGCTACTGTTCTGCCACTGCTGAGCTGAAGGGGAACTCAGAGATCTGTAGAGGACCCCAGGCCCTGCAACCATCCAGGTTCTCTCCTCCTTTCCTCAGAGTCCCTGATCTGGATAGTGAAATCATTACACTCTCCTTCCCCTGCTTGGGCGCCACTCATACAACCAGTAACAGTAAGCAAATCCCCAATATATTGATTCTGGGAATGTAGAGAGTTGGGGACTTTGTTTAAACATTCTTGTGCTCAGCCCATCCCCTTAGTATGTTACTTAAGAATATAGACACTGGGGTCAAATCCTGGCTCTATCATATTCTAATCTGACCTTAGATGACTAACTTAAACTCTCAAACTTCAACATCTAATCACCTGAAATAGGGATAACAAGTACCACCTTGTCCAGATCACAAAGAGGGACTCCTCATAAAGGTCCTGGCATGTAATCAGTGCTCAATGCATTTCAGCTACTTTTAATAATGTCTTCCCTGGAAAAAGTGTCTCTTATGACTTACCCCTTGTAAGACTTGAAAGCTGTCATTGTTGGGTGGTGGGTCTTGATCTGGGTCAACACCAACTCTGTAAATCACCAGGGAGAAACACAAGGAGAAAAACATAAAGTATTAGCTTGGACTAAGGAAGCCATTTTGCCTGAATGCAGCCAAAATGCTGACCATCTCCCCAAAGCAGAAGTAGTTAACTGAAAGGAGAGGAAGGCCATCATGCAAAAGTCATGAGAAAAAGGCACCATACAAAACCAGATCCCAGAGGGGAGGAAGGGCACAATCCTGGGTGCTTATACCCTAAGCAAGGCCTCTGGAACACGAAACACACCAACAATGGTCCGTTTGCCTGCCTGCACCAGATGGCACCAGTTATCACCATGAAGGTCTCACTGTACTGGGCCATTTCCTCTCTGCTGCATCTTTACTTCCTCCTTGACTTACTTTTATTTCCCTAACATTTGATTATAAAATTTTTCATATATGCAAGGAAAAACTGAAAGAAGTTATAGAGAACATTTGTATACCACCCCACTTAGATTCTACCATCAACAATTTACTGTGTTTCCTTTATTACATATCTACCCATTTCTCTATCAACCACATTATTTTTTGGATGCATTTCAAATAAAGTTCATTAACTAGAGTCCTGACCTGCTTTTAATCCTGGTGCTCCTATGTCCTCCTGCCACAAAGAGGACCTGAGAATTCACACACTTGAGATCAACTACTGAAGACCAAAAGGAAAAGGCAAAGTGGAAAAATCACTTACAACCAATTCCAGAAAAGCATCAGTTAGTTATCTTAGCCTAATAAGATGCCAGCTACTGCTCTATGCATCTGTTAACTTTTTATCCCTCTACTGTCCTCATTCCGAGGCAGAGAACTGTGACAAAGATGATGGGGATGATGGGAAAGAAAACAAAGATGGCAGGCAAGTTCTGTAACTTCCCTCACTCCCTCCAGTGTAGCAAAAAGATGGTATCACAAAAAGTAAACAGAGAATACAGCTTTGGGCAGGTTAGGTCTCATTTGAACCTGAAGGGAGGTGCTGAATGGGGATTTAACAGAGGTGTTATCTGCAGTCTGGTACCCAGCTGTTGACTCTTGTGAGCAGAGAGTAGATGCACAAAGCCTTTGTAGGTACACCTTACTTTTCCTCCTCTCCCTCCTTCTTTTCCACCTGTGATGTCCAGGATATTTCTTGAGAAAAGACACTAATGGAAAAGGGGAAAGAAGATATCCTCACCCTCTCAAAGCCAACTTTTACTCTCTCTTGTCTTCACAACTGGACATGATCCAGGGGCCCCTCAGCAACAAATCTCAGAGATTTGTTGACATGAAAACCATCCAATTCAGGGGCCAAGGGGCTGTCCACAAAAGTCATGCCAGAGTCTCAGTGCCCTCAACGTGTCAATGTATAAAAGTGGTAGAGGAGAGGTTGTGTATGGAATTCCTAGCTGTTGATTTTTAACTCTTGTTTTTAATCTCTTAATGGACAGTATGTGTAGGAAAATTCTCTCTGTGGTGGTTTTGTCAGTATCTGTGAGATCAACAACTAGGAATCCAGTATTAGGGCTTGTTCTGTGGATTCCATAGGAACACAGAGGCCCTCCATTCTAATTTACTCCCATTAGCTCCCAGTAACAAAGGGCAGGCTCAGAGGGACAGGGCGCTGGTTACTCCAGTGTCTTTCAGAAGACCTACCAGAACACTATGGACACAGCAGCCCTCAGCCTAGCCATATAGATGCTACTATGGGGAGCAGCGGAAGCTCTGCTAGCGTAGTACCTAAGGCACTTGACTGCTAACCAGAAGGCTGGCGGTTCAAACCCACCAACCACTCCTCGGAAGGAAGATGGGACAACCTTCTTCCGTAGTGATACTGCCTCGGAAACCCAAGGAGGGGTCGCTATGAGTCGGGTCCGACTTGACAGCACATAACAACAATAACACAGGGAGCAGCAACAAGATTATGTGGACAAAAGGGCATGTCATGAAGTGCTATATGGCCAAGAGTACAGCAGTTGTGATCTGCCACTAATAATGTCTCCTTTCTTTCTTTCGTGTATTTTGAAAATGATAAAACGAATTGTCTTGATCAGCCCAGAAGGAAAAGGAAGCCTGTGGGCAGAGGAAAAAGGAGTAAGTGTGCCCTGCACTATGATGAAAAAAATAAAGTCAAGTATAGTAAAAGCTGCCAGATAAAACTTAGCTCCTTCTATTCTGGTGGTGTAGTGCCTAAGGCACTTGACTGCTAACCAGAAGGCTGGCGGTTCAAACCCACCAGCCACTCCTCAGAAGGAAGGTTGGGCGATCTACTTCTGTAGTGATACTGCCTCAGAAACCCAAGGAGGGGCTGCTATGAGTGGGGTCCAACTCGACGGCACATAACAACAACAACAATTCTTTTAACTAAGAGCTTCTAGGAGAAAAAAAAATTGTTAACAAGAATTGCTTATAAAGACTAAGTTTTGACTCTTTTCATTCAACTCCTGCAAACATCAGTGGAACTCATGCATGTAAGAATGAAGTAAAGACCAGAGCTTTGACCTGACCCATGTGATCAGGCCAGAATGCAAAACAACAAAACACTGTGATAACTTGACAAACTCACTCAATTAGGGTTACTCTAACCCCATCCCAAACTTGTGATGTTTCCCATTTGTTCTGGGGGAACCTGAGAGTGATTCTGCATCAGTACTGTTAGAAAGTAGAACTTTCTGCACTGTTCAATACAGAAACCACTAGCCACATGTGATCACTGAGCACTTAGAATGGGGCTAGTACACTCAAGGAACTGAATTTTATATTTTATTTAGTTTTAATGGATAAAATTTAAATTTCAATAGCCACATATAGCTTCTTGTTGTTGTTATGTGCCGTAGAGTCAGACCCGACTCATAGACTCATAGTGACCCCTCCTTGGGTTTCCGAGGCAGTATCACTACGGAAGTAGATTGCCCCATCTTCCTTCCGAGGAGTGGCTGGTGGGTTTGAACCGC
>NW_006922461.1:398690-401448 GCF_000298275.1 Orycteropus afer afer
CAATGTCATCTTATAAATGTGAAAGGAATGACAGAATTAGAAAATCACCACGTTCAGTCTCCAGGGTAATTAACAGTTTCAGGCAAGGATCATTAGTGGATGGTTTTGCCATTGGGTAAAGTGTTGCTGGAACTCTATGCACATGCTGTTAAAGGATCACTCTACAGATGTCTTTTTAATTACAAAGGGCAGTGGAGAGACCTGGGTGTGACCATCTTAACCAAGAAACCAAAGTTAACACCACTAACAAAGCAAAAGGCTGACAATATGCACCTACTGATAATGATGCAATAAGAAAGGCATAACATCACTTACATAGTACTTTTGCCAAAAATGGTTGCACTTGGCTGCTAACTGAAAGGTTGGTGGTTCAAACTCACTAGGTGCTCCACAGGAGAAAGATGTGGCAGTCTATTTCCATACCCTATGGGATAGTTCTACTTGGTTTAATAGGGTCTCTGTGAGTTGGAACTGACTAGATGGCAATGAATTTATCTCTAGTCATGAGAAAAGCTAATCAGAAAAATCCAAGATTGTGTGCTATTTCGCAAACAACTAGCCAGAATACTTAAAAAAAAAAAGAAGCAAAACAAACCCTTTATGTCATAAGACACACATACATCACAAAAAATCAAGATGATTGCTATGGATTAAAAGAGACTAAAGAGATAGGTAAACCAAAGTAATCTTTGATTGTATTCTGGGTCCAGGATACAATCCAGGATACAAAATTCATGTTAAATTTTCTTAGGTGTGATAACAGTATAGTAATTTATGTTAGTGACTGAATTACTAGGAGACACATGCTGAGGTAATTGAGGGTACAAAGTCATGATGTCTGCAACATACTTGGAAATGGTTCAGAGAGAAATTGAGATAATACAAAAATCATTTTTTAAAATGACAGAATATTAACAACTGGTGAATAAAGGTTAGTGCTTAGATATTAATTATTCTTTCCATTTTTTGTAAATTTCAAGATTTTCATAATTAAAAAAAATTAATCATATCCTTGGTGAAAATACTTCTAAAACACATCAGTCTATTTTCCTGTCTCTGTAATTTAATCTAATACTTATGATTCAGGGTCTTGCATTATTTCAGGGTCTGAAAACCACAAATTATAAAGATCCACAGGCATATCATGCTATAATAGGTTGAGTGAAACCTAACTGATTCTAATCATTAGGTGGTTTTCTTATCCATGTAAGTCCTAGAATAGATTATTGAAATTCTTTTTCTCCTAATAGTGAATGGCAAGGAGGAAAATGCCAGCTGAGACAGTTAATCAAATTCCAACCCATGCTGGCTTCTTCAGATCTAGTTGTGCACATCCCATAGAAATTTGTAGTTCTGAGGACAGTCCTAAGCAATGTTCCCTCTCCTTGCTTCTACCACTGTTCTGCTGAGGAAGCTGAGATTCTCGATGCAGCTACTTGCTATCAACTACATGTCCAAGATGCAGCCCAAATTCCTGACACCACTGAGCCGAAAAGGACTTCCTGGGTCTTCTCACAGAACAGGGGAAAATAAAGGGTCTCTTGGAGGTCCCTGCTACTGGTATCAATGCTGGGAGATTCCCTGAGAAAGGAAGCTAAGATCTATTTCCCAAGTTGCTCTAACTTTTTAAATACAAAAAAAAAAAAAAAAAAAAAAGAAGAAGAAGAAGAAGAAAAAAAACAGACTAAAGGCTGCAGACTAAAGGCTGTTAGATAGAAATGAATTCTTCCATGATTGCTATCTCCATTCAAACCAGTTTATTATAGGGTGATTTAATAATTATTTTGAAGGAATAGTGGTAGTGGAATGGTTAAGGCTCAGCTACTGAGAGGTTGGTGGTTCAAACCCACCCAGTAGCTCTACAGGAGAACAACCTGGAAATCTGCTCACGTAAAGATTTACAGCTTAGAAAACTCTATAGGGCACTTCTACTCTGTCCTATAGGGTTGTTATGAGTCAAAATCTACTCAACAGCACCTAACAACAATAATTACTTTACTGGGAGGGTTGATGAAACTGGGCCCTGTGGATCCCTACAAATAGCCCCACCCTTGAGGCAGGGCTGAGAACCAAACTGGTCTCTCTGAACAGGAGATAAAACAATGGGCCAGGGTACTGTGCTGGGCAGCAATAAAGCTGAGGGACAGTGGTTTAATTAAAATGCCTCAGGAGATTTGGAGGTCCCTAATTTTCTGAAATTCCTAGTTTCAGACAAACTGTCCATAGTATTTAGTTCTCTCCTGACTTGCCACAATGTTTTTGATCTAGCACATTATGTAAACCTGGAACTTTGTGTAGTGTTTTAGAATATCATAGTTTAGCATTCCCGATACATCAGGGTTGAGGTCATCAGAGTATACATGACAAACAGTCTTGCAGAATAAACTAAATTATCTTTATTTCCATTAGGAATGAAACAAAGACGGGAATCAACAAGTGAGAAAATCAACCAAATGATGTGTTCATTCTGGAATGAATAAATACAGATAATTAATAATTTATACATTCTGACTAATAGCCATATAAAATGCTATAAAATCTCTCAGAAATGTTATGAATGTTCTATTTTAATCAATATATTTTAATTTGAATAATCAAGGTCCTAAATAATTTGAGGAATATGAGGGAGAAACCTTCATACTAAAACCTTCAACACCACCAGCTCATAATCTGAACTCTCTCATGTCCCAAGTATTACCTGAAGGACCTTGCTTCTTGAAGGTGGATGCTTCAAAGGAAAGAATTTCCTCTGCAAATC
>NW_006922461.1:401548-404847 GCF_000298275.1 Orycteropus afer afer
TCTCCCCACCTCTCTCCCTCTCTCCCCACCTCTCTCCCTCTTTCCCCACCTCTCTCCCTTTGTGTGTGTGTGTGTGTGTGTGAAATAGTAACAATCTGTGTGAACCCATCTGTGTGGATGTTTCAATGAATTTCATGTGTGTCATTACTGCATACATCTGGGTCCTGGGAATTTCTGGAGATCAGGCCTCATTACAGGTATCACTCATAGCACCATTGCCCTCAAGCAGTGAAATACTTTAGCAATGCCAAAAACATAGTTCAAGCCTATCTTGCACTTGATTCATCTACCAGCATTGAGAATGGGATCAGAAAGAAAGCTTGCTGACTAAAGATACAGAGAGAAAAGAAGAAACATTCAAGTTTTTACTCTGGTTGCGCCAACATTACCACTCTTAAGCATAATCATATCATAAACTTGGATGGACACTGAAAGATAAATTGCATTAGAGGAATCTTTATCTTATGAGTTTTTTTTTTTATCTCCTTTTCGTTATCTTCCGATTGACCCTGATAAAGTACAAGTACACAAATACATAATCAAAAAATCTTAAGCAGCTTTAGTATTTAATTAGTGTAAGCCATACTCCAGTCATGCTGAAATATGAAATTCTAGTTTTCTTTTGAGTTAAAAGCCTTATTTACTAGATTATAAGCAGGATGTTGTAGAAAAAGTGTGCCTCTGAAAAAAAGGCTGCTCTTAATATGAAATTCAGTTTTACAAGAAGAAAATACTTGCTAACATAGGTTTTAATGTTGACAAGACATTGTCCAAAATGAGGGGGAAAGACGCAGGATACCAAGAACACAGATGCATCAATCAACCCAGAGAAAGAGTGAAAAATGATTAGAATTTACTTAATCTCTTGCTCCTTTGTTAAAAGATACATGGGGTGAGGCAGGAGGTGCACGCAGGAAGGAAGAAAGAGAAAAACAGCACAAAGAGGAATATCTCAAGTTAGAAAGACAATAGCCAGGCCCAGTTAATTCTTTTCTGAGGATGCCCTTGTGTCACCTGAAGTACCGCCAGCGGTGTTCATTCTGGTCCTCTTCGGAGTGCTCCTCAACGCCAACTCTGGGCAGCACAAGAAGGGAAAGTGAGTGCACCAGGGACACCAGGAGAGCCAGGAGCTCTGGGGACATGTCTTGGACCATGTCCATCAAAGAATAGACCATCACACTTTAAATATAAAGCCATACCTTCTCTTAAACTGTCTCCCAATCTCTAAACCCAGAAAGGTGGACAAGCTGCTAAATATAAACTGAAAGCAATAATGTTAGGAGTTAGGCAAAATGAAAGTATGAAGCCAATTACAACTGAAAATATGCCTCTCAGAATATAATGTAATTAAATCAGATGATTAAATAAATGCAACTCATCAAAAATGAATGTACAGAAGTTTTCATGAATTTATCCATTTCATAAAGCAAGATACATCCACATAAAAAAATAGAAGACAAAAAGTTAATATTACAAGTGGCTTTACAGAATGAGCAAAAAACACTGTATTATACTAAAAACAGCAATGATAATTGTGAAGACAAAGATGGCTTTTTTTTTCTAGATAAGTAAATCACCTTCCCTGCTGGTCCATCTAGAAGGTCAAGAGCCCAACTTCTACTATTCTCTTTACTTTGTGGCCTTAGGGTTGATATGGTCAATTTCACCTTCCTTAATAATTGCTGGGTTATTCAGAGTACATTTGAACCCTGCCATCATGCTAGAGCTGGACTTCTCAGTTTGGCACCACTGACATTTAGTGCTGGATTAACAATCTGTTGTAGAAGGTTGACCCGTGCATTGTAGCATCCCTGTCCTTTACCCACAAGATGCCAGCAGCACTCCCTCCTCTAGTTGTGACAACCAAACATGTCTCTAGATATTGCCAAATGTTCCATGGGGGGCAAAATTGGCTTTGGTTGAGAACCACTGTGCTAGATTCTACATTCTCTATGGGGGTGATATCACCTTCCAGGATGTAAAAAATGATTATTGGGGGACAAATAAAAGCTTAGATATTACATCACTTTGTAGCTTTCCAAAGGGCTACAGTACAATACATAAACAGATAAAGAGTGTATCCACAGTATTAAAATTTAATTGGAGAAAGCAGTTAGGGGAAAAAATTGCCTGAAGAAGCTCCTTGTAGGGGGGGGGGCAATGATGAAAAAAAGTTGAGAAACACTATGCTACATAATACCTGAATCATCATGCTACTAATATCCCCCCTCCCGAAATATACAAGTGAGAACATGCTTCTTCTTAAGACGGTACTTTGAATTAGTTAAATATTCAGAATATGAATAAACTAGAATATATATATTATCATAACACTGAAGGGAGCTCTTATGGCATAGTGCGTAAGGCAGTTGACTGCTAACCAGAAAGCTGGCAGTTCAAACCTACAAGCCACTCCTTGGAAGGAAGGTTGGGCGATCTACTTCCGTAGAGATACCACCTCGGAAACCCAAGGAGGGGTCGCTATGAGTCGGATCCAACTCGATGGCAGTGCATTTAACACTGAAAAACTATAATGACTACAAAAAAACAACTGGATTTTTTAAATATGAGATTCACTGTCTCTTGAGTAATAGTAGCAGAAGTGATGCTACGAATAGCATTGATAAATGTATTGAGTGCTTATCATGTTCCACATGGTACGTTAATAAGATAATTCTTTATCATCTTTATTTATTATTATACTATAATCATCCCCATTTAACCAGTGAGGAAACTGAGGGTTAGAGAAGTTAAATTAATTGCCCAAGGTCATAGGTAGTAAAAGGTGGTGCCAACATTGCAAATCAGGTTGTCAGACCCCAGCGCCCTAGTTCTTCCCCTTATAGGTAACACCTTAGATTACAAAGTGGCATCTTTAAACTCTTTAAAAATATCCAGTTACAAATACTATTACATAAAAAGCTTAGGGGTTCTCCCTGCCATTATTCCTTATATTATCTTGCAAAGAGCTTTATTGTAAATTCTCATTCTAATACGATTATACCAAGCATGGTGTTCTTACTTGTCCTTGAATGATTTTATTATCGTACTCTGTGGTGTGAAGGTTACCTGCTCATTTGGCTGACTAGGTGACCCCACCACCACCATTTCATGGAGGAAGGGCCTCCAAGAATGACCACCATGCCACTAAAACACACTTAGGACATGTATAAGGCTCATTTGTTGACATACTCCCATGATCATTTTCTTACATTGCCAAAATTATGCCTTTTGTGAATAACAATACTTACTTGAGAGACTAAGAAAAATATTACATAGTTTATACTTTAACATAAAAC